>NC_141771.1:25173783-25475033 GCF_051362555.1 Lingula anatina
CTGAAATGACCTTTAATAGATTTGGTAGTATTAAGCATATCTTTGCATCATTTTTAAACATTTCTGTGAAGTGTTCAAAATGTTTTAATATTCTGAGAATACAAATAAAGACGCACTGTTTGATTGATATTTGTTTTATTGATTGCTATACCAAATGAATGCATGAAATAACCTTAAATAGATTTGGTAATATGAAGTATATCAATTCATGACTTTTTTTTACATTTCTACGAAGTATTCACAATGCTTTAATATTTTGAGAGCATGGATAAAGACATATTGTTAGTTTGATACGTGTTTCTGTGGTTAAATTTGTGTTTCCAACTGTGTACTGACAGCATTCCTTTACTTAAGCATTTTTTTTTTTTTTTTGGACTGTTTTTTTTTTTTTCGCCCTCTCGCACCGATTTTGGGGTACCCAGAGGATGTCATCCATAAAAATAAAAAAGTGTGGCCTTATCAGAGAAATACAATCATTTTAATTTCATCTAATTTAAGATCAGCCAAAATAACAAAGCCAAATTTGCCAGTCCCTTGGAAATGCCCATGCAGTCAGACAATTCTACTGGCATGGTATTATAACCTGTTGGTAATGTGCTTGGATGAGACTAATCATCATTCACTACTAGCTGTCTTTCACTATATATATATATATATATATATATATATATATATATATATATATATACAGTGATTGGGAAGGTTCAAACCACCCATGGGACAATGGCCCCTCCTGGGTCACCCTTAATGGGCCATTTTGCATATCAATGGGCCATCGCTTGACATTTATGGGCCATTTTTAAACATGACAAATATATTTGAAATATCTGTATCAATACTTTTGGGAATAATATGATAAGGTTTTGCAGTTAAACTTGGTTAATATATTTATGTAGTTAAGACTTTTGTCTTTTTCAATAAAACCATTACAATGCCTTCTTTAATGAACTTATTTGAAGACTAAATGAAAAAACAAAATGATCAGAAAACATGTAATACTCATTAGTAATTGGTTTTTATTTGATGAAACCATCAACATGAGGTAAACAATCTAGATCTCTGAAAACCTTGATTAATCAAAACTGAGAAAATGTAAATGAAATTGTCTTCACATACTGTCTAGTACTTATTAATCAGTCTTACTGAAAAGAGATTTCATTACTTAATGAAGTAATCTCTTTCTCCTGTGCCACACATTCAGTGCATCCTCATAACTTATCTTACTCCCAAGAATCTTAACTCTTACACTGTTCGCGATCGTACTGGAGCCAGGGTCATAGTTGAAGCCAACGGGGTTGGAAACCTTGTGCGACCTGAGAGTGAGAGGTGCTAGCACTAGCAGTAACACTACTGTCAGTGTCACTACTACTCGTCGTAGTGCAAGGAGCGCTGCTCTCAGAAGTTGGTACATTTTCTTCTCCCGTCTCCTTTGAGACTTCTTCCTGAACGTTGGACGGACCCTTAGACGAAGCGGTTGAAATAAATAAACTAATGTAGGCTGGTCTGGCGAGATTTTAAAAATCTTTTTCGGCGGCATTTTTCTTTTCACTTCACCAAAGTGCTGCTTGAAAAAATCCCATGTGCTTTCAGAACGAAAAGCAAGGTTACTTCTAATTGGATAAACATGACCTATTAACTGATTGGCCAATAAGATATCAGCTTTTATTTCATTAGCATATCTATTGGGACGATGTGCTCATTGCTCTCGGCAAACTTCCGCGATTGCGTTCGATAGCTTCCGAATTCGTTCCTGAGACGTCTTCAGGTATGAGAGGAAAATTACGCTAATCAGTTGACGAATAGTTTATTGACGAGTAGACTCTTTTTAAAAACACGAGGTATAACAAAATCACACGCCCTTATGGCACACAAACAGGGCTTTTTATGCGCCCAGTTACGATTCTATGCACGTATGGCGCAATGGCGCGTTCCTTCCCAATCACTGTATATATATATATATAAATAAATACCTTAATTTGATTTTTTTGTCCATTGATTTCTTTTATTTATCTAACCTTCTTCTTTTTCATCATCATTTATTTTCACTTTAATTAATTTATCTATCAACACATTTATTTACCTGTTCCCGTCTTTTTGAGTCAGGTAAATTCTCTGTCCCAGAATTCAGCAAGGAACTGATGGCTTCAACCAGCTGTAGAACAGCTAAAAGCAAATATCACAGAGAAGGGTGTGACCAAAATGTTAATAACATGTAGATTTTTACATGACTGACAGCTTTAACCAGCTGTAGAACAGCTAAAAATCAATAGCACAGGGAAGAATGTAATTAAAAAAAATGTATAATTTAATACAAATCATAAAAATGGTAAAAGCAATAAATAATCAATAAAAAATGGCAACCCAAGTGTTAAAGGTTTACAGTTATATAAATAGACAGCACCTGTCTGGTCGCCTTCCCTCACAGCAGTCCACAAGACACTGTTCTGATCCCCTGTTATCTCCTCTAAAAAGGTACCAACATCACTGTCTAAAAAATCAGGATGGTCACTTAATGGAAGGACCTTAAAAAGAAAATGTATATATGATATGATATGATATGATATGATATGATACATAAAATAAATGGACAGAAGAAAAGAGTGCTACATCCATACCTACTCAGTTCCATATTCCAGCCTTATTTACTCCACCCCCCCCCTCCACCTTTAGCAAATACTTGCTTTAAAAAAGTCCCAAAAGTCCAGTAGGTTTGAAAGTGTTTGGCAGAGAATGCAAATTTAATGTGAACATACCTGGACAGTGGAAGTCACCACAGTCTTCATACAATTGTCATTGACAGCATGTACACACTCTAACCCCCACAGATAATATAAACATACCTGGACAGTTGAAGTCACCACAGTCCTTAAACCATTGTCATTGACAACATGTACACACTCTAACCCCCACAGATAATATAAACATACCTGGACAGTGGAAGTCACCACAGTCTTCATACCATTGTCATTGACAGCATGTACACACTCTAACCCCCACAGATAATATAAACATACCTGGACAGTTGAAGTCACCACAGTCCTTAAACCATTGTCATTGACAACATGTACACACTCTAACCCCCACAGATAATATAAACATACCTGGACAGTGGAAGTCACCACAGTCCTTAAACCATTGTCATTGACAACATGTACACACTCTAACCCCCACAGATAATATAAACATACCTGGACAGTGGAAGTCACCACAGTCCTTAAACCATTGTCATTGACAGCATGTACACACTCTAACCCCCACAGATAATATAAACATACCTGGACAGTGGAAGTCACCACAGTCCTCATACCATAGTCATTGACAACATGTACACACTCTAACCCCCACAGATAATATAAACATACCTGGACAGTGGAAGTCACCACAGTCCTTAAACCATTGTCATTGACAGCATGCACACGGACCTCCCCCTGACTGTTCTCACTGGCTGGGGACACAGACAGAGCAGAGATGTGGATATAACCACCAGAACCGCTGCCTAACAGGATACCTGAGGAAAATATGAACATTTTTATACAAATATTGGTGGATACCAACATATCAACCCTTAGTGTTGGAATATTACTATGAGCTTCCTGTGTGATACATGAAAGCTTCTTCATGTCCATATGTGCATACATATCAGACTCAGAAATTCAGCTAAAGTTTGACTGAGGATTCACAAGTCAACAGTTACTTTGATTCTGTAATACTGACTTGCCTCACTTGTTTTAATAATTTAAATTGCTGCAACTTAAAATCAGACTCTTTTGTAAGCAAGGAAATTCTTTGCCTACCTTTCTTTCAAACTATTCATCAGCAAACTGCAGATCAGTTACCTGATTGATTCTTGGTAGCAGGATCTCCATCCCAAAAATGGTAGTTGTAGTGGAGTTGACTGGTGCTGTCAATGAACCCAGAGCAATTCACTGAGAAATTGGTGACAATCTCAAAGCCAGTGGAAGGAGAAACTGTGCATATTCCAGGACTAGGGCTGGTCCCCATTTGTATGACACATGATGTAGACAGCACTGTACCAGCAGACTGACTTGTACCTACAGACATACATGACATGATGTAGACAGCACTGTACCAGCAGACTGACTTGTACCTACAGACACACATGACATGATGTAGACAGCACTGTACCAACAGACTGACTTGTACCTACAGACACACATGACATGATGTAGACAGCACTGTACCAGCAGACTGACTTGTACCTACAGACACACATGACATGATGTAGACAGCACTGTACCAGCAGACTGACTTGTACCTACAGACACACATGACATGATATAGACAGCACTGTACCAGCAGACTGACTTTACCTACAGACACACATGACATGATGTAGACAGCACTGTACCAGCAGACTGACTTGTACCTACAGACACACATGACATGATGTAGACAGCACTGTACCAGCAGACTGACTTGTACCTACAGACACACATGACATGATGTAGACAGCACTGTACCAGCAGACTGACTTGTACCTACAGACACACATGACATGATGTAGACAACACTGTACCAGCAGACTGACTTGTACCTACAGACACACATGACATGATGTAGACAGCACTGTACCAGCAGACTGACTTGTACCTACAGACACACATGACATGATGTAGACAGCACTGTACCAGCAGACTGACTTGTACCTACAGACACACATGACATGATGTAGACAGCACTGTACCAACAGAACATCTTGTACCTACAGACACACATGACATGATGTAGACAATATTGTACCAGCAGACTGACTTGTACCTACAGACACACATGACATGATGTAGACAGCACTGTACCAGCAGACTGACTTGTACTTACAGACACACATGACATGATGTAGACAGCACTGTACCAGCAGACTGACTTGTACCTACAGACACACATGACATGATGTAGACAGCACTGTACCAGCAGACTGACTTGTACCTACAGATACACATGACATGATGTAGACAGCACTGTACCAACAGAACATCTTGTACCTACAGACACACATGACATGATGTAGACAATATTGTACCAGCAGACTGACTTGTACCTACAGACACACATGACATGATGTAGACAGCACTGTACCAGCAGACTGACTTGTACCTACAGACACACATGACATGATGTAGACAGCACTGTACCAGCAGACTGACTTGTACCTACAGAAACACATGACATGATGTAGACAGCACTGTACCAGCAGACTGACTTGTACCTACAGACACACATGACATGATGTAGACAGCACTGTACCAACAGACCATCTTGTACCTACAGACACACATGACATGATGTAGACAGCACTGTACCAGCAGACTGACTTGTACCTACAGACACACACGACATGATGTAGACAACACTGTACCAGCAGACTGACTTGTACCTACAGACACACATGACATGATGTAGACAGCACCGTACCAGCAGACCAACTTGTACCTACAGACACACATAACATGATGTAGACAGCACTGTACCAGCAGACTAACTTGTACCTACAGACACACATAACATGATGTAGATAGCACCGTACCAGTAGACTGACTTGTACCTACAGACACACATGACATGATGTAGACAGCACATTACCAGCAGACTGACTTGTACCTACAGACACACATAACATGATGTAGATAGCACCGTACCAGCAGACTGACTTGTACCTACAGACACACATGACATGATGTAGACAGCACTGTACCAACAGACTGACTTGTACCTACAGACACACATGACATGATGTAGACAGCACTGTACCAGCAGACTGACTTGTACCTACAGACACACATGACATGATGTAGACAACATTGTACCAGCAGACTGACTTGTACCTACAGACACACATGACATGATGTAGACAGCACTGTACCAACAGAACATCTTGTACCTACAGACACACATGACATGATATAGACAGCACTGTACCAGCAGACTGACTTGTACCTACAGACACACATGACATGATGTAGACAGCACTGTACCAGCAGACTGACTTGTACCTACAGACACACATGACATGATGTAGACAACACTGTACCAGCAGACTGACTTGTACCTACAGACACACATGACATGATGTAGACTGCACTGAAGAGACTGACATTACACTGCAGAAAGTGTAAGATAGTCTTAAATATATTGGTATGTCCAAAGGGCAAATCTTAAATCTTCAAATTAGCAAAATTCATTCATCTGTTGTCAGAATACTTACCATGTGTTGTGACCTGGTAGAGCTCCCCAGGTATAAGAACACCTGGTTTAATACTCAGTCCTCTCTCTGTTCTCTCAGTGGTGGTGTCCTGGCTCCAGTCCAGTCCCTGTACTGTGGTGTTCACTGGGTTGAGGTCCCATAGGTAGTCCATGGAGTCACAGTGATAACATACAGCCTCTAGGGACACCTTGGCTCCAGGGTCAGACAGCTTACACTGACCAGTACACCTAGAGAAACAACTGGACAATTAAGTATGGACACCTTGGCTCCAGGGTCAGACAGCTTACACTGACCAGTACACCTAGAGAAACAACTGGACAATTAAGTATGGACACCTTGGCTCCAGGGTCAGACAGCTTACACTGACCACTACACCTAGAGAAACAACTGGACAATTAAGTATGGACACCTTGGCTCCAGGGTCAGACAGCTTACACTGACCAGTACACCTAGAGAAACAACTGGACAATTAAGTATGGACACCTTGGCTCCAGGGTCAGACAGTTTACACTGACCACTACACCTAGAGAAACAACTGGACAATTAAGTATGGACACCTTGGCTCCAGGGTCAGACAGCTTACATTGACCAGTACACCTAGAGAGACAACTGGACAATTAAGTATGGACACCTTGGCTCCAGGGTCAGACAGCTTACACTGACCACTACACCTAGAGAAACAACTGGACAATTAAATATGGACACCTTGGCTCCAGGGTCAGACAGCTTACATTGACCAGTACACCTAGAGAGACAACTGGACAATTAAGTATGGACACCTTGGCTCCAGGGTCAGACAGCTTACACTGACCACTACACCTAGAGAAACAACTGGACAATTAAGTATGGACACCTTGGCTCCAGGGTCAGACAGCTTACATTGACCAGTACACCTAGAGAGACAACTGGACAATTAAGTATGGACACCTTGGCTCCAGGGTAAGACAGCTTACACTGACCAGTACACCTAGAGAGACAACTGGACAATTAAGTATGGACACCTTGGCTCCAGGGATATAGACAGCTTACATTGAGCAGTACACCTTGAGACCATTCCCAGTCACTATCATCCTAATTGTGGATTGATCTATCTCCAAGGGGATTTTTGGTAAATTGCAATCAACTTAAGTCGCACAGATATCTGTCAGGCCTACTTAACCTGCGAGCAGATAATTAACTATCATTAACAGCCTCAGTGGGGGTGCCAGACATCTAACCCTCTTACGCTGAAAGCAATTTAGTGAGAAACTCCTTGGAGATAGATTCATCCTGGTAGATCAATATAAGTATGGGAACCCATTCCAAGAGAAACAACTGGAAAATTAAGTTTGGAGAAATATTTGGCTTCAGGGCCAGACTTTATACACCAATCTTACATGTCAACTCATAATTTGTGGACAGTGGGAAATATATGATAATTAAATTTTCAGTGGTTAAATCATTTTCCTTAGGAAGAATCACCTCTGTATTATGTAGAGCGCTGAGTGTTCAACTGTGCCAACTTTGTCTTCCACACTGTGAGGGCAGACACAGTAGGAGTGTAGATCTCTCACTATACACAGCCCTAGGCAGTTCATTGTGTTGCAATCTGGAATAACCATTGACATATGTGCTTGTGATATGAAACAGAAATTAATAATTAATTTATTTGAAAACTAGAGAAAAAATTGTAGGGAGACAGTATCTTAAATACAAATTATTATTATTATTAAAATAACATAAGTTCATATTCAGATATTAACAGCTGACATTTTAATATATTAAAATAGTACCATTATCTATAAATCTATGGCTGAGGGTAATATGTGATATTTTTGTTCAAAAATATGTTCAATATTTCTAAATACGTGGGCAGATTTGATCCAAGCAGGTCGCTGTCTGGGTTGAGTTGGTGGCGCCACCTGTACACAGGGCCTGTTCACTGGGCACATTTGGATCGTGACAGGTACGGTTTCTGGATATGGTTCCTGTCCCACACAGCACAGAGCAATCACCCCAGGCTCCCCAGGCCAACCAGCTCCCGCCATCTAGATAGAGAAATATACATATTTAAATAAAATTAATTGCTTCAAATATATAAATTAAATAAAGTTAAAGCCTAATTAATTAAAATATGCTCATCGACCAATTTGGTATGTTTTCTATATGAACTGGAGATTGTCAAGAGCAAAATTCTGACATTTACCTAGTATGGACAGTGGATTACATGTGTAGGAATATATTAGTATTGTTTGATTAAAACCACCTGAGACTGTTTTGAGGTTAAACTGGGACTAATTACTTAGTGACTAAAACAAGTATGATCACACTCCTCATATTCTGTCATTAAGGATGTAACAGTTACAACACAAGGCCAGTGATTAGGGGCAATTGTCCTGGATTTTCATTCCAGGTGAAATGACCCTAGTCATTTACTCCCTGATGATGGTGACTGACAGTCACAGAAATATTGGAGGTAATACCCACATATTCTACAAGCTCTTGATAAAAGGAAAAACAATAATCTGAACACTCTTGTACCCGGTAGGACTAGGAATCTTGAGAGCTTTAATTGATTGTATCATTGAAAATTAGTCCTGGGTTGAGAAAAACAACCAGTATTGACAGAAGGGTCCACATGAAAGCTGGCCAAGTGGTTTTAATGTTAATGAAGGGAGGAGGTCTTGTTCATGGCATCTGTTGCAATGTCAATAAACAACTGACAAATAAATAATTTCTAATATATTCCAGCTGAAGCAGATATAGAAAAGGTTGTTTAAAAATGAAATATTTTAAGATAAATTTTTTGATAATTATAATAAATCTTGCTAACATTTAATATTGGCAACCATTTTAAAAGTGTTTAAAATTTTAGGAGTTGTCCACCATATTCTTACATCCACAGACAGGAGGTGTGCCACTCCAGGTCTCGTTGATTAGACAGATCCTGGTGGTGTCCCCAGAGACCACTTTGTACCCAGGCAGGCAGGTGTAGGTGATATTGGCTCCTGTCACATTTCCGCCCCGTTCTTCAACAACATTTGGAATAGATGGGAATTCACACTCTGGAACAAATATACATGTATGATTGAGTCAGGTATTTAGATGTAAGCACAGTTCCTGTGGAAGTGATCTCCTCATGCACTTTGATAAGAACATTGTGACAGGCTCAATTTATGGTTATATTTGGGGGCGTGGTAGAGTTGCCTTCCAGCATATCTTACTTGCAAATGGAAATAGGATGAAAATTTGTATTAACAGGTCTTTTATCCCAGATCTCTTTCAACAAAATCCAATCCGTACTGTTTCATTGTTAATTATAAAAGAGCAGTGCTGGGAGGAGAGAAACATCAACACAACTGTACATACCTATATAATTCCAAAAGTATCAGGTACATGCATCTTTAGCTAATATTCTTTACTGAATACAGATATCTAGTTTTAATTCAAACCCAACCTGATAATTCACAGATATAATAAACTGAATGTTCACAGCTGGTGTCTCCCCACATAGAAAACAATAGGCTAGACAAACGTATAGCAGCGCAGGGGCTACTCAAGTCTCCAAGTTCACACTTACATGTACGGTATGTATGTTATCATAGTTGTTGGTAAAATCAATATTATTATAATAACACAAGTTTGTATTCATATATTAACAGATTACACTGTTATGTATTAAAAGAGTACATTATCTATAAATCTATAGCTGAAGGTAATATGTGATATTTTTGTTCAAAAATATGTTCAATATTTCTAAATACGTGGGCAGTTTTGATCCAAGCAGGTCGCTGTCTGGGTTGAGTTGGTGGCGCCACCTGTACACAGGGCCTGTTCACTGGGCACATTTGGGTCGTGACATGTACGGTTTCTGGATGTGGTTCCTGTCCCACACAGCACAGAACAATCCTCCCAGGGTCCCCAGGCCAACCAGTTCCCTCCATCTGGATAGAGAAATACCGGGTATTAAGATATTGCCAGCTCCTTTCATCTGGATAGTTTTTCCAATAAGTCTAAATCTGTATGAACTGGAGATTGTCGAGAGCAAAATTCGGACATATACTTGGTATGGACAGTGAATAACATGTGTAAAATACATAAGTATGGTTTGATAAAAACCTTTTAAGACTGTTTCGAGGTTAAATTCAGACTAAGTAACCACAGCAAGTATGTGACCACAGCAAGTATAATCACACTGCTCAAATTCTGTAATTAGAGAACTTTTGCTGCTTGATGTAGATGCCAAAAATCCTCTTTCTTTTGCCAAACAAGAATGAGTAGAAAATGACACTCTTGTACGTAGGACTAAGAATACCATGATGTTACTGGAGGGAGGAGGTCTTGTTCATGACATCTGCTGCATTGTCAATTAACAACTGATAAATAAATAATTTCTAAGGTATTCCAGCTTAAACACATATGGAATATGATGCTTATCTTAAAGTGAAATATTTTTGGATAAAAATTTTAACAAAAATAGCCAATCATTATCCCAAGGCAATTGTTTATATTGTCTACAAAAGGACTGTGTTTAGGTTTACAAATGCTAGAGCCAAGTGTAGATTAAAATAATAAATCTTGCTAACATTTAATATTGGCAACCATTAAGTGTTTAAAATTTTAGGAGTTGTCCACCATATTCTTACATCCACAGACAGGCGGTGAGCCACTCCAGGTTCCATTGAATAGACAGGTCCTGGTGGTGTCCCCAGAGACCACTTTGTACCCAGGCAGGCAGGTGTAGGTGATACTGGCTCCTGCCAGCTTCCCTCCCCATTCTTCAACAACATTTGGAATAGATGGGAATTCACACTCTGGAACAAATATATGATAGAGTCGAGTATTTAGATGTAAGCAGAGTTCCTGTGGAAGTGATCTCCTCATGCACTTTGATAATAACATTGTGACAGGCTCAATTTATGCAGGGGCAGATCCACAGATATTTTCTGACAGTCTTCCATATTATATTTGACGATCCATCCTCCATTTTTTGACCGTCTTCCGACAGAAAAAATTAGATACAGGCTCAATTTATGGTTATATTTGGGAGTCTGGTAGGGTTGCCTTATACTGTTTCTCAGTGGCAAAAGGAACTATCACCCCATTTCCATAGATTTTTAGATCGATCTATCCCTGTGGGGAGTCTCACTAGATTACTGTCAGCTTGGCCGGCTTAAGCGTCTGTCCCGCCTTCTAAAAGCTGTAAGGGGGTAATTAACTATGGTGCCCGCGCGGCTGACTGCAATTTAGCGTGAACCCCCAGGGAGTTAGGTCGATCTAAAACTTAATCTTTAGATCTATCTAAATCTTTGGGAAAGCACCTTAAGTCCACGATACTGGGTAACAGCAGTATGTGATCATCTTTGAAAGTCTGTCAAAATATTCCTGTGATTGATTACAATCAGGGTGCTTTCATGTGAAAGAGAAAAAATCTTTGAAAGTCTGTCAAAATATTCCTATGTGTTCAATTACAATCAGGGTGCTTTCATGTGAAAGAGGATATATCTTTGAAAGTCTGTCAAAATATTTTGTGTTCAATTACAATCAGGGTGCTTTCATGTGAAAGAGGATATATCTTTGAAAGTCTGTCAAAATATTTTGTGTTCAATTACAATCAGGGTGCTTTCATGTGAAAGAGAAAAAATCTTTGAAAGTCTGTCAAAATATTTTGTGTTCAATTACAATCAGGGTGCTTTCATGTGAAAGAGGATATATCTTTGAAAGTCTGTCAAAATATTTTGTGTTCAATTACAATCAGGGTGCTTTCATGTGAAAGAGGATATATCTTTGAAAGTCTGTCAAAATATTTTGTGTTCAATTACAATCAGGGTGCTTTCATGTGAAATTTGTCTTATTGCAACAAACAATTATATGTTTCTAAACAATGCTGTGTATTTCCAACTTTTTAATTCTTAGCCAAAAATGATGCTAAAACAGTGCTTGAACCTGGGAAACAGGCATACCAGTCCATTTTGCAGCTGTACTGTATGGAAAAGAAAGCTCTCAGAACAGTATTTTCATGTTTTGTGGTCATCTCAGGGATTATTTACAGCATACATACTAGAGAAAAACAAAAATTGCTCTTCATCACATATTTTGGTGGGTGAGGAAAATGGGTTGTTGTGCATTACTATCGTTTCCGTTTTCAACTTCAGTACAAGGTCATTTCCCATACATGTGAACTATACGAAAATTTCAATTTCCGGATTCAAATACCTGAAATACACCGTTTTTAATAAAACAACAATGTGTAAGGAAAACCTATCATTTGAGCATGTAATCACAGATGTTATGGCCCAATCAGATTCCCATTCAAATTCCCGTCACCGAAACCATAGCTAGTGTGAAGTTTCATTTCCCCATTCAGATTTGGCCCTGGGACTTGTAACATAGATAGTGAAGATATCCACTGATGAAGACTGGTCATATGAACACTACATGAGACTTATTAAATTAGCTATACACTGTTCCCACTTCTGTATTGCAACTCATAAAAAATGACATCATGTCATTGCTGTTTAACCGCTGATTCAGGATCGCAGCATGCTTTGTTAAGTTAACTAGCTGTACTCTTCCCTGAAAATTTTTATGTGTTCAATGTCACATTTTCCCAACTTTATGAATATGGAGCAAAATATGATGCATATTCTAAGTGGAAAGCGTGCTCACAAGATCAACGCCACATGTTGCCCATATCCAATGTTGTTACCCAGTATTGTGGATGTGCAGATAATTGAAAAACAATTTTTCCACTCAGAATTGTACGTTGTTAATTATAAAATAACGGTGCTGAGTGAAATAGCTAGAGAAAGATCAACACAATCTTACATGGTTATATAACTCCATAAGTACAACATAGACATGTATCTTTAGGTATTTTTCATTGAATACATCTAATTATCTAGTTTGAAATCAAACCCTACCTTCTATTTCACAGATATAAGTCCTTAAATTTGTGCAGCTCAAGTCTCCCCAGGCAGGAAAAAGATGGTAACTCACACGCACTGCAGCACAGTAGTCACCTATTTCTCTATATTCACATGAACATATGTTATCATAGTCATTGCCAATATCCAACTGTGTGCCGTCCTCCCAGACCAGGATGTACTCATTTGATGGTGTTATGAAGCGCTCCAGGCCAATCCAATAGTCTCTCATGATTCTTATCAAGGGGGATAACAGAACAGGAGTGAGCATAGAGCATATAAAAAAAGTCATGCAGATAGTGTTATATATACAGGGGGCATACATTTTTGTCTGATGCAACATTGGGGGAGAAATTCTGAGGACCCATTTCACCAGGAACATTGCAGTCTACCACTGCTTTTTAGTTGTTAGCACCTTTTGACCTTTTACTTCAATATTCATTAAGAATATTTCACTTTCAATGTACTCAAATTTAATATCATTGATCATATCATAAAAAGGTTTTGAAGCAATTTTACACTTAATCTTGTACAATTTTCACTTAAAGCTGAACTTGTTCTACTGCTGATGCAATATGCAACAAAGAGCTAATTTTAAAAACCTGTTGTTGGCTTACAGTGGAAAACAAGGGCAATTTGCCTTAAAAGAAAAAAACCAGTCAATGAACATACTTTATTATAGAAACCATTGCATCCTGTAAGGCTGCAGACTTTGGCATGGCCAGGATTCCTCCCATCTCACGGCACTTTGTCCTGGCCACTTGGAACGTCTGATAATCACTGGACACCTTATAACACCTGTGAACTGAGGGTGTGTAAGTCCATCCACTGGGGCAGGGAGAGGAGAACACATCATCTGAAGTATAGAATATAACATGAAGGTGATCATAGGTCTACTGAGGGGGAGTGAGTCTATCCACTGGGGCAGGGAGAGGAGAACACATCATCTGAAGTGCAGAATAACATGAAGGTGATCATAGGTCTACTGAGGGGGAGTGAGTCTATCCACTGGGGCAGGGAGAGGAGAACACATCATCTGAAGTGCAGAATAACAGGAAGGTGATCATATGGCTGGTTCTGCGGATATAAAACTTGTCAACCAGGAATCTAAGACCTCATTCCCACAGATTTTAGATCAATCTATCCCTGTGGGGAGTCTCACTAGATTACTGTCACCTTAGCTGGCTTAAGCATCTGTCCCACCTACTAAAAGCTGTAAGGGGGTAATTAACTGTCGTGCGCACTCAGCTGACTGCAATTCATTGATTTCATATATAGTCTGACATGGTCAGAAGATTCTTTTCTTTAACAAACAAACCTTTTCTATAATTTTCCTCAAAATACTTTTGAGTTCATCTCACTTGCCTCATAACAAATAAATTAAACCTCACATTCTTTAAAACTCCAAAACATGTAATAAATGACATTGATGTGTAGTACTTTTTACTAGAATGTCAACTGAATTTTTCACGTGGATCACTGAGATTTAAAACGATAACAAATGTTCATTTTGTCCAACAAATGAATGCTCCTGGGGTGAACAACAATTTTCCCATACTTACCAAATGGTTAATGTATCCATTTTTACATTCAAAGTAAGTCCCTTTTTTATTTTGTTATAAAAAGTTTTTTTTTAAATAATATCTTAAGAGATTACAAAGTATTATAAAATATAGCCATCAATGGAGGTCACATGGTCCAACGGCAAGTAGAGATATCAGATTAATTGCTTTAACTGCCGTTTTTGTGGTAAAATTGAATATATATATATATATATATATATATATATATATATATATATTTTTTTTTTTTTTTTTTTTTAAGGGTTGTTTACAATGTTTTTATTGTGAAATATAGATCTCATATGAAAAGTTGTTATCCCTTTCATTTGAACCAGTAAATAAAATGAAACTGGTGGTTGAATGCCTAGTACAATTTAAGCTTAAATGTTCAAGGCACAGACTGGACATGAAATAAAAGGTCTTCAATATAATAATACAGATTTAAATATTAACTGTGAGTTCTGCTGACATGGTTTGAAGACACTAATGGTATAATCGTTCTGGTAACTTACATGTCAATTTAAAGGAAAAAATAAATATGTACTAGGTAATATTGCTTACATGTGTTGATTTAATCAAACAAGAAGGTTTTCCTACCTATGAATACAGCAAGGAGCAAGATCAGAACTACTTTGGTGTGATCAGTGATACAGCTCCACAAAGAAAGATTTTTCTTCTTGTTAGGTGAGACACTGGTCCACATGCTGGCTTCACCGCACTATATCTTAAACTAAAAATATAAAATACCTCTTTTTCTAGTTGTGTGTTTGTAACATTCAATGGTTAATGGTCTGCAATGGCACCATAATACTACAAAACGCTTTATCTGTAAATTATAACTGATAACTGGTGTCAGCTGAGCCAACTCCTTCCCGAACATCTGGGTGAACGACGACGGGACTCGAGAGGCCACTGTGTCACCCACACTTTGCCGCCGCTGCACCTATGCCTTTTTTAGATACGTTTTACAAATATTTGTGAAGTACACAAGGCTCTCATTAAATTGCTACAAATTATTAGAAGCATTGAAAACAACATCACATTGATAACCTTGCTGTTAGCTCACTATTTTCATATCTATTTGGCGACCAAAACCACTTAAATTCGTCTGCACTGCGCCTTGTTGGACGTGAATAACGATAGGTGGCAGTGCGAATGATGTCAAGAATTTCTTATTAAACTACGTCTTGAAGACATCATTCGCACTGCCACCTATCGTCATTCACGTCCAACAAGGCGCAGTGCAGACGAATTAAAGTGGTTTTGGTCGCCAAAAATGATATGAAAATGGTGAGCTAACAGCAAGGTCATCAATGTGATGTTGTTTTCAATGCTTCTAATAATTTGTAGCAATTTAACGAGAACCTTGTGTGCTTCAAATATTTTGTAAAACGTATCTGAAAAAGGCGTAGGTGCAGCGGCGGCAAAGTGTGGGTGAAACAGTGGCCTCTCGAGTCCCGTCGCCGTCCACCCTTGCCTCAGTTTTCGGCCTTACAAGCTCACAGTACCCTTACCGCTGGTAAGGCCTCATAGCAGTATGTACAAAAATCTTGAGACACTTAAGTACCTGAAAGTATCCACGTTCTGACAATCTCTGTGGGGCCTCTGTTGCACCTTGTACAACGTAGTATGTCAATCCAATTAAAAGTGTTGGTACTTTTGTAGCCCCCCCACCCTGTAACTTTCTGTAACTTTCACTTTTCAAACAGTTTTTTACATTTTATTGTTTATCTATGTCAAAGCTGTTGAAATAAAATTCTTTTGTAATTACCTGTGGACTTTTTATTAGTGTTAATCACGTTTAATCCAGCCCATTGAAATACAAGGTTAGAATCTTCAATTTACACCCGCAGTCAATAACTTGCCGCATTTTCGTTGGCTAACTCTAAGGTAATTTTATGTGAACAAGAAGCTCATAATAATTTCACAGAGGAAATCCAAGTATACAATGTACGTATCAATCCTAGCTATGTTCACATAAAATAAGGTAGAGTTAGCCAACGAAAACGCAGCAAGTTATTTACTGCAGTTACATTGTAAATTTTCACATTGTATTTCAATGGGGTGGATTAAACGTGATTAAAACTAATAAAAAGACCACAGGTAATTACAAAAACATTTTATTTCAACAGCTTTGACATAGGTGCAAAAGACACTATAAAAAATGTTTGAAAAATGAAGGTTTCAGGAAGTTACAGGGTGGGGGGGTATACTACAAAAGAGTGTTTTCGTGTCCCGCCCTTCAGGCACGAGGTTCATAAGTTTTGCTCTTTTTTATTTCAGCTTCCTCCTGCACTGACACAACAGCACGCCATACTGTGGAACTGAGAAATTTTATAATTACAGTATTTTATAGCAATAAAAATATATTTAAAAATCAGGTATTGTATTATTATGATTTTATTAGTAGTAGTATTATATTTTTGCCCTTGATCAAAATACATACATGAATTAAATTAAAAGGAAAACTTTTTACTTATTTTTTTTTAAATTTCTTTATTTTAATTTCATTTGAGGAAGAGGTTAAGGTGTACAAAGGCTTTGAAGTCATTTGTGTGATGCAAAAATGAAATAAATGACTGGTAACTTTTTTGAGTTCCCAGAGTGAATGACGCCGATTTGTTTTGTGGTTCATTTTTCATTTCCAGTTTTGTATTTTTTACTTGAGCTGCTTTTTTTTTTTGTCCTCTCCCAGAAGTTTTTGGAACTCCAGAGATGAGCATGTCATACATAAAATAATAAATAAACAAAATAAAGGGCGAAAATATAATACTACTAATATTTAAAAAAAATAATACAATACGTGATTTTTAAATATTTTTTTATTGCTATAAAATACTATAATTATAAAATTTCTCAAATATTTATTCATGTCGGTTTCAAGGCAAAGGTAGGCCAAATTTAACAAGTGCAAATGGATGGCCAAATGCTTGTAATACATTATAAAATGGAGGTCGCCTACATGAATCAAACACCATTTTTCACAACTTGTCACCCGAGGGTGCAAAAAGTTTATAAATTGGAAACATGAAACAGATCAACTCCATTTCGAGGTCGACCTTGAAAAGGTGGCGCCCTTTCCGCGAGAGTTCCACAGTATGGCATGCTGTTGTGTCGGTGCAGGAGGAAGCTGAAATAAAAAAGAGCAAAACTTTATGAACCTCGTGCCTGAAGAGACACGAAAACACTTTTAATTAATGGGATTAACATACTACAAGGTTCAACAGAGGACCCACAGAGATTGTCAGAACGTGGATACTTTCAGGTACTTAAGTGTCTCAAGGTTTTTGTACATGCTGCTATGAGGCCTTAACAGCGGTAAGGGTACCATGAGCTTGTATTACAGTAAGGCCGAATACTGAGGCAACATTCGCCCAGATATTCATATATTCATATATGTAATTGTATAACTTCAACCTTCGGGTTGCCATTCTCCATTAAAGATTATTATTATTATTATTATTATTATTATTATTATTATTATTATACAGATGTTCGGGCTCAGCTGACACCAGTTATCAGTTATAATTTACAGATAAAGCGTTTTGTGGTATTATGGTGCCATTGCAGACCATTCAGGGGCGTAACAAGACCTTTAAAAATTATACGCACAGATTTTTTAAAATTCCCAGCAATTAAAATGTAGACTAACGCAAGAGATGAAGGGCAGCGTAATTACAGCATATGTACCACACATCGCAGCTTAATTTCCATTAATAATAAAATCAACATTTAGTAAGAAATATTCTCGCAATTAAAAAAGTTTCAATATTCTTATTACACAGAACGGTATATTTATTTAAAAGGAGGCTAACTTGGCATATGTGGAACCCCCTTCAAATACCCTGGATCCACCTCTGGGTTGAACTAACATACGGTTTCATTCACCTTACATGTGGATGCATGGCTCCCAAAAACAACCAATTGTAGGATACGACAGAGCTCTGATACATCTAAGTTTAATTATTTGTTTGTAAAAATTGCCCATGTCACCCTGTTTGTTTGGAGGGGTAAGCTGGGTCAAGTCCCTGCCATTAACCATTGAATGTTACAAACACACAACTAGAAAAAGAGGTATTTTATATTTTTAGTTTAAGATATAGTGCGGTGAAGCCAGCATGTGGACCAGTGTCTCACCTAACAAGAAGAAAAATCTTTCTTTGTGGAGCTGTATCACTGATCACACCAAAGTAGTTCTGATCTTGCTCCTTGCTGTACTCATAGGTAGGAAAACCTTCTTGTTTGATTAAATCAACACATGTAAGCAATTTTACCTAGTACATATTTATTTTTTCCCTTTAAATTGACATGTAAGTTACAATTATTATCGTGTCTTCAAACCAGTGTCTTCAGCAGTGCTCACAGTTAATACTTAAATGTGTATTATTATATTGAAGACCTTTTATATCATGTCCACTCCAGGCTGTGCCTTAAACATTTCATCTTACATTGTACTGGGCATTCAAACCACCAGTTTCATTTTATTTACTGGTTCTAATTAAAGAGATAACAACTCTTCATATGAGATCTATATTTCTCAATAAAAAATATTGTAAACAATTCATAGAAATATAATGTATTCTGTTTTACTACAAAAACAGCAGTTAAAGCAATTATCCCAGTGATCATTTTACCTCTGCGTCCCGCATCCCTGACGCACATTTTTTACCGTAGACGCAGAGTTTTATAGCATATGCGTCCCCATGGACGCAAAGATTTTTAATTGTGTGAGATTCATAAATAACCTGTCCGTATGCATCGCTGATCCGCATAGAATACTAGTCGTTAAAGTAGGTTAATCATGTTCATTTTCCTGTTGTTGTATTGAATATTACAATAGCTTCCGGTTAGACTGTGTTTTAAAAATGCCAGCTGATTGGCTGTTTACGCATCAAATAGCCAATAATATCACTCGTTAGTAATGGCTTTGCACACTTCACTCTACACTTGACCTATTTTCGACTAAAATAGATTTTCCGCAGCGTGTTCGCAGTGTATGAAATGGCCGCCTGCCCGCCAGCCCGAGGCTGGTAACTTTCAGGCCGGGTGGGTAAGATTTGCAGATTACCCGCCCGACGGGCTGGCTATTTTTACAGCCTATTTTCACCTTTTATTTTGTCTATGTTCACAAGCCATTTCAGCAAAATATCAAATAAACTCATTGTTTTCACCCACTTTCATAGAAGCAAAGAACTAACCATAGCTTGCGCTCGTATCGCAATGTAACCAACAGTCTCCCTCTCAGTGGCCTCGTTTTCGAAGTTCCGTCTGTGTAATATGAAGTTGAAAGACAATTTGAAACGAGGCACATTGTTCTTAACCAGCTTCAGTGCACAGCAGATAACGTTACGTCATTGTTTTGTGTAGAGGAGATACCGCGAGTAGCAATTTGTAGGTCGAGAGTAATAAAAATGTGAAAGTATAAAAAGTTATGATATTGATTAAATAGACTTATAGGTACATGAAGTGCTTATAATCAACAGTAATAAAGGCAACGGAGCAACAGTAATAAAGGCGAATTAAAGGAGAATTTTACAAAAAAATTGAATCCCAAAATTATAAGTGAACGTACGAGTTTACGCCGTGCGTCAGATGTAGTTCTTTTCCCACGTGCTTTCATCTTGGGCTGTCAAAAATGAAAAAAATTCTATCAAGTCCGATAGAGAAGTTCACAAAAGAAAAACAATTGAGGAAAGAAATAAAACTAACAAAGATTACGACAGAACCAAACGAAAGAGAACAAATTGGGGCCAATGGAAAGGTGACTTCGATTTGCAATTAGTCGAGCGGCAACATTTTTTGTAAAACCGTAACTCGAAAGTATCACGCATTGCGATCGAGCGCAACCATCTGGATACAATAACTCGCCCATACTCGCCCCATATTATTTATTGTAGCCTCTATGTGATATATATAGCTTTTCTCAATAAGCAATGCTTTCGAGATACGGGGCCCTGCAGGACTGTCTATGGGCCATTAGCGTGCAGGACTGTTCCCGATCGCTTTTTAAAGCTTAAAAGCGATATTCAAAGGGACCCTACATGCTAAATTCTTTCTTCTTTATTGTTAGCACAGAGATCGATTTATTTGACAACAATATATATATTTGGTCATACTTGTTGCTATACAGAAAAGCGAAAATTATGATCAAATGATATCACAAAATTGGAATAAAAGTTATGAATAAATTATTGAAGAAGAAATGAGACAGCTTGCAAGGTGAGCATAAACTGAATTGACTACCCCCGCCCTCCCCCGCCCGCTAAAGGGCCCTGAACATTTTTGGTATTTTAGATGGTGAATGGTGCCATTTGGTATGGTTTAGAACTATGATTCAACTAGTGAAAGTCTTATTTCAAGAGGTGAGTTTAAAAAAAAAAAAAAAAACGGTGTAAAAGGGGGGCGTCAGGAGCCCCCTGACCCCCTCTAAATCCAACACTGACAAGGTATCATTCAGTAGAAATTCCAAACAATTTTTAAATTTCCATGCATAAGGCACGATATTGCCCTTTCATTTCCAAATTACTCTCCCAAGAATGCATTCTAGACCCCCTCAGTATACCTCTCTTAACTCTAGGTGTTATTGTAGCTAGGGCAGGTAACTATATGGCCGGGCTGGTAACTTTTTAGAGTAATTTCCTTGAATTTCATACACTGGTGTTCGTCTGCTCAGCGACCATCCGACCATGCCTCCGAAAAAGCAATTATTAATAGAAAGCTAACAGACAATAAAGAATATATTTAAGGTGAGACAGAGTCAAGCCGAGTTAGAGAAAACTTCTGAGACAGTAAACGCTGTGACTGTCGTTGAGGCTGAGAGTGAGAGTGACGCGGATGAATGTTTGACGGAGGCAAAAACGGAGTCAAAAAGGAAAATCTGTTCCTTCAAACAACACTGGACAAAGCTCTGCGCTTGGTTAAGGTATAAAAAATGAGGATGGGACTGATTTCATGTATTGTGATGTATGACCATTGGCAAATAAACGTAATGGGATTGTGAAAGATCCGCGGATATAGGCCTATATGAACTGAAGTAAACTCGTCACTGTCAAATTGCTGAAATAAAGAAACTTGAAAAAATAAAAGTAACAAATTGTCAGTTTTGTGGTAATTAACCTTTATCGTTCAAAATGACGGGGACCCATCACAATTGGCAGGGACCCATTGTTCAATATCATGTGCGTCCTGTTGGACTCATAATATTTAAAGGTAAAATGATCACTGTTATCCTGAAATCTGTGCTTGCCATCAAACCATATTACCTAAAAAGATGGCTATGCTCTATAATGATCTCTTAAGTGATTATTTAAAAAAAACTTTTAAGAAAAAAAAAACAAAAAAAAAAACAGGGATTAACCTTGAATGTAGAAATGGATTCATTAACAACTGGTAAGTATGGGATAATTGTTTTCGTGTCCCAGGAAAATTCATTTTTGGCCAAAATTAACAGTTGTTATCCTTTTAAATTTCAGTGGTCCACATTAGAAATTCAATGGTACTACACATCAATGTCATTTATTACACATTTTGGTGTTTTGAAGAATGAGGTTTAATTTGTTTGTTATGAGGCAAGTGAGATGCACTCATAAATATTTTAAGAAAGCTTAAAGGAAAGGTTAGTTTGTTAAAGAAAAGAACCTACTAGCCATGTCAGACTATGAAATTCACAAATTCTGAAAACTTTACTGGTCTTTGAGAAATTTGACTGACCGTGGGCATTAGACAAGTGGTTAACATTGCAGACTGCATGTAAGTACCAAGGGTGTATCCAGGATTTTTTTCAGTATTCTAGTGGATGAACAGTGCCATTTGGTACGGTTTAGAACTTTGATTCAGCTAGTCAAAATTCTAATTTCAAGAGGGGGACCAGAAATCTAAGGTGTGGTCTGGACCCCCTGCCCCCCCCCCCCCCCCTTAAATCAGCCTCTGAGTACTACTATATGTCACCTTCCTGTTATTCTGTACTTCAGATGGTGTGTTCTCCTCTCCCTGCCCCAGTGGATGGACTCACTCCCCCTCAGTAGACCTATGATCACCTTCATGTTATATTCTATACTTCAGATGGTGTGTTCTCCTCTCCCTGCCCCAGTGGATGGACTCACACCCCCTCAGTAGACCTATGATCACCTTCATGTTATATTCTATACTTCAAATGGTGTGTTCTCCTCTCCCTGCCCCAGTGGATGGACTCACACCCCCTCAGTAGACCTATGATCACCTTCATGTTATATTCTATACTTCAAATGGTGTGTTCTCCTCTCCCTTCCCCAGTGGATGGACTCACTCCCCCTCAGTAGACCTATGATCACCTTCCTGTTATATTCTATACTTCAGATGGTGTGTTCTCCTCTCCCTGCCCCAGTGGATGGACTCACTCCCCCTCAGTAGACCTATGATCACCTTCATGTTATATTCTATACTTCAAATGGTGTGTTCTCCTCTCCCTGCCCTAGTGGATGGACTCACTCCCCCTCAGTAGACCTATGATCACCTTCCTGTTATATTCTATACTTCAAATGGTGTGTTCTCCTCTCCCTGCCCCAGTGGATGGACTCACTCCCCCTCAGTAGACCTATGATCACCTTCATGTTATATTCTATACTTCAGATGGTGTGTTCTCCTCTCCCTGCCCCAGTGGATGGACTCACACCTATGATCACCTTCATGTTATATTCTATACTTCAGATGGTGTGTTCTCCTCTCCCTGCCCCAGTGGATGGACTCACACCTATGATCACCTTCATGTTATATTCTATACTTCAGATGGTGTGTTCTCCTCTCCCTGCCCCAGTGGATGGACTATCACCCCCTCAGTAGACCTATGATCACCTTCATGTTATATTCTATACTTCAGATGGTGTGTTCTCCTCTCCCTGCCCCAGTGGATGGACTCACACCCCCTCAGTAGACCTATGATCACCTTCATGTTATATTCTATACTTCAAATGGTGTGTTATGACTAGCAACCCAAACTTGCCGCCATGTTTAATTACATGAAAGACACATTAAAATGACGAATTATGTATATGCAGAGGCCATTGCGACTAGTTTGTATAGCCGCAAATAATAGCCTCCAAACTAATGGTGATTTCGCTACTAGTGCATGGTCGGGATTTGCAAGGCTTTCGAGATATGGGAGTTGAAAAAGCAGTCTAATTGGCTTCTTTTTCTGGAAGTTATACATTTTAGTGAATAATTCATTATTATTGTTTTGGCATATTTATTGTGGGACTCAGAGCTCCCATGTACTCATGAAGCCGAATGGTAATCAAATTTTCTACATATCCAGGCTATTTATAGTCAATAATCAAAAATTGGTGATAATTATTCTGTAATTTATTTTGAAATGCTACATCAAAATTGACATATCTTTTTGCACTGCTTCTACAAACATGAAAACTATGAAAAGAAAACTGTGCTACTTATTATTATTTTTAACTTACAAGTATGAATTTTTAAGATTGGCATGCAGTTCAAATTAGAAAGCCAGCTCAATTGGGTTATCATTTATTATTGAATTTATGCAATTTTGTGTGAATTTTCATTTTTCTAATTCTGGCATTTTCAAAGTGTGAACTTGAACCCCCATGGGCCTGAAGCCTTATGCTTGTTACACATTTTACTTACATTGGTATTACCTGTTGAGCATAATTAAAATTTGTTGTTGAATTTGCAGTTAAGCATAATGTACTTTTGCATCAGTACTGACAGTAGCCCATTTTGTGCATTGTTATTTTCTGCTTTTTGTCTGTACATTTGACAGCTTTGCTGCCTTGTATTATGTTTCTGCCTTCTGTAATATTTCTCTTCAGACTTTCTTTGTCCTCGTGATCTTTGAGATGCATTGCTGAAATACCAATAATGTGTCAAGAAATTGTTTGTCATTAGTAGTCATTTCAATATGCTTAACAGGTAAAAATACCAAAGACGATCAAATTATGTCTTCAAGGTAATTAAAATAAGATGCTCCTTAACCAACATTATTGTTATGTTCAACTGTCTTGATGAATGGGATTCTTTCTGGTTAAAATACTGACATTTTATCAAACTAATTTTATCGTCAAAAAAGCACAATCTGGCTGTTATCTGGTGATGTTTCTCGATCAAAGAAATAAGGAGAATGATAGCCTTATTAAATCCATCTGTTATCCTGATCTCATTTCTCCATTACCTAGTAGGGCCTATTGACTTGACTTCCATATCTTACGAAACAGAAAAAAATACTTGCGTTACGAAATGGAAAAAATACTCACATTATAAATGATAAAAGATGCATTTTCACCTTAGAAGATCAACGATATGGACCAGATACCAAGATTGACATGACTTTGGATTTGCCTCATACAAAAAAAAAAGAACGCAGCAGTGCATCGAGATCAATATAATGACTTAACATAGTTGCCAAAGAGGGTGTCTGTTTCAAGCACATGAATCAGTTCAATGTGTCCCCCATTCTTTCCATGTTTACTAAGTTTACTAAGTTACCTGTATGTTCTCATAATATGGTTTATGATGAAGGCATCATGGTCTGACATTGTTAGGATGACAGCTAACCATGTACATTTGTATTAAACGGTTTCTGCAAGTACCAAATTGCAAACAGTTGCATGGATAGGGGTGAAAACTGACTTTGACAAATTTTTAAGGGACTTGTCATCTGTGAAGCTAGGCACTGAATTTACTCTAAAGCCAAATACGCAAAGAACATAGTGCAAATTAACATGTTGGAACACCGCCTTTATGAATATTTTAACAGGAAACAAGAAAAGGGAGGGGGGGGGGGGGTTGACCTAGCTTAGAAAGCGGCCAACTTCCATAAGCATAACACTGACTCTCAGTTAATGTTTTTGTTATGATCACATTTAGTGATGTTATATATCTTCTACTATTCCAATAATCAGATATTTATATCTATTGCCTACTGTCGTGTTTTGATTTAGAATCTCAATACTCCTCTCTTGTTTTAGGTGTGTCGGGCATACCAGACAGCGCTGGGACTGATTTCATGGTGATGTTCACTGAAAACAGAGTGCATGATCAGCCCTTCCCATATAATACACCCAATATGACATTATATATAACCCCAATCGATGGAACCAAGGCTGTAACATTCAGCGTCTATTACATACTTCAAAACGTTTTGATAAACGTCACACGGACGATACCAGCAGGACCCAATACAGCAGCGTCTGTGTTGCTACCGTCAGACTTAGAGGTGAGG
This sequence comes from Lingula anatina, assembly GCF_051362555.1. NCBI lineage: Eukaryota > Metazoa > Brachiopoda > Lingulata > Lingulida > Lingulidae > Lingula > Lingula anatina. The sequence goes on from NC_141771.1 coordinate 25,199,695, forward strand.
ACTAGTGGAGTGATATCGAACCTCGGTATCCGCGTAGTGGCTTCTGAAAAGATTGGTCTTTCTGCTATCAACAGGGAAGGCCATTCTTCCGACGGTTTTACAGCAATTCCAGTTTCAAAACTAGGCAAGCGGCACTATTCTGTCTCTTACGCCCCACCCCTTGTCTCCACACAAATGGGTATGGTCGCTGTGGAGTATGACACAAACGTGACCATCACTGTTGCTAGAGATGCCAAATTGACTTTTAATAGCATCTTATATTCGGGCGGTCAGACGTTCAGTTTTACACTGAACGCCTTTCAAACCATCCTGTTCGATGATGAGGTTTACCCGATGTCTGATTTGTCTGGAACACTCATCGTTTCCTCCAAGCCAATTGGCATTTTTAGCGGAAATAAAAGGACTAACGTTGGCTATGGAACAGTTTCGCGCGACCATTTGGTAGAGCAACTACCTTCTGTAGAATACTGGGGGACTGAATTCATCACAGTAGCAACGCCCCTCCGCACCAGTGGAAATATCATTAAATTTGTTGTCAGTGAACCCAACACAAACATAACAATCTACGAACATTCAACTTCCAGAAGCATCATTTTAGAAAATGGTGGTGATGCAGAAGCAGTTTATCTCAGTTCTGGTATAGATGCCGATACAATGATCATTTCGGACAAACCCATAATGGTTGCCCAGATTGTTCATAGCCACATTGGTAGCAACCCTATGTCCGAGCCAGGGGACCCGTCCCTTACCATTCTCCCTCCCCTTTCTCAATACACCAACGCCTACACCTACGTAGTCCCTCGAATGACAGACCCGGCAGATTTAAGCGAACCCAACAAGGGACCTTTCTTTTACTTTTTGACTGTCACCATCGAGGACCAATACAAAGATGGTCTGCGGTTGAATGGTAGTGTTATTCCCGGACTTTCGTGGCACGCTGTACCTGCCATCCCAGGGAAGCCCAGCATGGTGGCCGTGTCCTTTGAAATTCAACAGAACAACATGAGATGCACACTAACGAATGTCAACCCGACCGCGATGTTCAGTGTCCTTCTGTACGGGGCTGGGGACAGGGAAAGTTACGAGTACCCTCTAGGATTTAACCTCAATGTGCTGAACCCGGTGAGTAAATCACACTGGATTTTTGTCCATGATATGTTTTAGTTGAGATTTTTTTTTCAAAAAATGTCAATTTTTTTCTAAATTGCTAAAAGACAAAGGGTGCTATAGTACTATTTACGTTGAACTAAAGCCAGTTTTCTAACAGATGACTATTATTTATTATTCAAAAAGAAGTAAATTTCATAAATTATAAAGAAAGAAAAATCATAAGTCAAGATGACGTCCCGAAATTTAAATATAAGCTTGAAATCACATTATATTTTACACCAACAGAACTGAATTGAGAAAAATATCTGGAAAACGCAAGACTGCAGTGTTTTTGAATAATTCTACATGTGACGTAGATATCTAGCAAAAAGATAAGGTGACGAAAATTTTATTAATAGGCCCTAACTGTGGAGCCTCACACCTACACATGAAGTCCAGTAAAAAAGGATGCCAACATCGGCAGGCCCTATACCAAATCTAAAAAAATGGCAGAATGTTTCATGAAGACCAACAGCGTTAATTTTAGCATTATTTCTATACTTATAGACTTATTTCTATAAATTTCCTTGATTTTATGTGAATATACTAAATATTATATTCATTCTGTCTTTTTAGCCTGCTCCAGAGGGTAAGTTTGCATTATGCCATTAATTAATCTTACTACTTTTTAATCAACTTATCTTTATAAAGACACATACTATATCAACATTCCTTAGCACGCATAGTTTTAAAAACATTTTTTTTTTTTTTGTTTTTTGTTTTTTTTGTTTTAAAGTTGAAAGACTAGAAGAGAGGCCTATTGTTGTATGGGCTGCTATCTTCACTTGCATTTAAGAAAAAAAGTCCAGATAGAGAGTACAAAAAAAAACAACATTAATATATAAACTATATATATTTTTATATGAAAATTTTTATCTTAAAACATACTTTGAAACCAAGGTGCTCCTAATTGTATGAAACAGTGTTCATAAGTAAAACAGCAAACAAGGTTTGAGGGGATATGTGCATGCGTGTCTTGTGACCTCTTTCTCACGGTCGTCTCTCGCAGTATTCACAATACAATGTGTGGCTTGCAGTACTTAGAAAGTTGTAGGGTGTAGCGTTGAAGGTGAGATTTACACAGAAAGAGAGGTTTTCTATAGTTCTGAGTGTACATGTTGTATATGTTAGCCCAGTTGGCTGCCAAAGGGAAAATGTGGAAGAAGAAATGGCTCGTGCAGCGGCGGCTGGTAGTACTACCGGTAGTACTACTACTGACCACCACTACTACGAGTAGTTCTACTATTAATATTAACGTGGTATTACTGCTATTGGCGTTCACTTATGACATAGTAACTATTGCGCAAAATAGTAGGTTAAAGATAATAGTATGTTTTTATAATATCTGCATTTTTAATATAATGTTGATTTATAATAATAATAATAATAATAATAACAGGGGTTTTGTACCACACTGTCTTATCTTACTTTTATGAAATAAATTTAGGATATTTTTTGCAAGTTTAGATTTCAGCCCATTGTAATATATAATACATTATGATTTGCCTCAGTTTTTGGTCTTACATGCTATAGTACCCTTACAGCAGGTGAGGGTGAACCCTGGCCCCCGTTTCACAAAAAAACTTAAGTCAGTTTCCCTGACTAAAAGCTTGGTTACCAACGTAATTAAGTCGTTACGTCACTAAGTCCCGTTTCACAAAGAATCTAAAAGGTCGCTTACGTCGTTTTTTCTTAGCTGTAAGTCGACGATGTCAAGCCTCCTCGGGAGGAGACTTAAGTCGGCAAGCTCAACTAAAAGTCGGTAAATGAGAGCATAAACAACAAAAATTTGGAAAGAACATACCTCCTTCAAGATATAGTGTTATAATATCCTTGAATAGCACTGACATTTATGGAATATTGAAATAAAAAATAAAATGCCACTTCACCCAGCCGATTGCGTGTTTGTTTACGTTTTTGACTGCTAGACGTCCGTCAGCAGTGTCCCACGACAAGCTAATGTTTAACTGTTACTTTGAAGTTGTATCGAAGTTAAACTAATCAATAAAGTTCAAAAATAAACTTTGTTTGCGTTTTTGCTGATTTTTATTGTTGATCAACGTTCGTTCTCGGCCGAAAGAGGCCATGAAAAGTCATGTCATGTGAAACTTTTGAAATTTTAAACCTCCTTTTCTTGAAGAGTTTCTCGTGCGCGTCGACTACGGTAAGCACACCAAGCTAAGACGTTAGATTCTTTGTGAAACACTCCTAGTCGACTTCAGCTAAGTCGACCTAGCTAGGCCACCCATCCCGAGCTAGTCGACTACGGATTTAAGATTCTTTGTGAAACGGGGGCCTGGTTAGTATTTCAAACTTAAGTGTCTTAAACTAAATATCCACATCCTGACAAAACTAGTGTTTATAAAGGACCATTCCCACAGATATTTGGATCGATCTATCTCCCTGGGGAGTCTCACTAAATTGCTATCAAACTAACTGGCTTTAACGTCACACCTAGTAAAGCTGTTAGTGGGTAATTATCTTTACCTCTAGCTGATTTGTTAGGCTTGACAGACATGTAAGCCTCTTGAGTTGATAGCAATTTAGCGTGAACCCCCAGGGAATTAGGTCGATCCAGATGGATCGATCTAAGTATGGGAACCCAGTGTTACACTAGGCAGGGTAAGGTCTTACCAATGGTAGGGGTACTGAGTAAGCATGTAGGACCATAAACTGAGGCAAAATAAGACAGAGGACCATAACCACCAATGATGTCAACATCTGGTTGATGACCCCTGTAAAATAAAGGTTATCATTTTATTCATGTTCAGTCTCCAAATATAGTAACATTTTCATATTACCCTTGAACTAATAATAATTTTCAATTTCTTACTTTTTTTAGTGTGCAGTAGTCAAGCAGCTGATCGCCAATGCATTATCAGTGGCAATAACTTTTGTCAAGGTATGATATCCAAATAATTTCAGAAAAATTGTCTTGCCAATTAATATACAAGTCTATATATAATAAAAAATAAGTAATTCCTTATGTTTAGTAGTACTTACCATCATTTACGTATGACAACCAATTTTTTAAATGACCGCCACCGCTTTTTAAAGTTAGTAGGTTTTTTTCACCCCATATGAAACGATAATAATTATAAAATCAGGTGCACCTTCACCTGCTCTCAACTATTCTAGGCACACCCTTTGACAGTCAGGGTTATGGTTTTGTGCTGATGTTCAGTGAGCACTACACTCAGGTGGGAAACCCATACAATCCCTTCCTGGTCATTACTAATGCTGAAACAGAAAATGTACAGGTAGGATGAAAAGTTATGGACAAAACATGGTATGCTTTTCTTTTTACTTATTAATTTAATATGCCCCATATCTACTTCCCATTTGAATTTTTTTCAAATTGCAAAAAAGGGAGGAAAACTAAAATATTTCCCTCTTGGCTCAAACAGTGGCCATTCTACACGTAAAAAGTTAATCAAATTGCATTTAGGTAATTGTCCAAATGATAGATCTTGGAACTTGAAACCTCTTTTTCCTTATTCCGGATGACACAGTTTCACTGTATAGTATTGAGCTATAAATGAGTGTATATACTCAACTAAGAAACCCCAGCCTAACCAATTTAAAAATTACCTTTAGGTGAATGTGATAACTCCACGCTGGAGCAGCCCAAGTGTAAATGAGCAATTCACGTTGGCCACTGGTCAGTATCGTACCGTGAGTATTCCACAAGAGCTCCGCATGCAGCAGTCAACTCTCTCCACCAAGGCCATCTTGGTCCAGTCAAATGGGGAGGTAGTTGTCCAGGGTGTGAATTCTGAAGAACGCTCTACAGGCATGTTTCTTGCTCTTCCAATTGATGCTGTTGGCAGTGAGTATTATGCAGTGTGTTACAGCCCTGCTTTCCTTCATTGCCAGTTTGGTATTGCTGCAATACAAGATGGAACAGAGGTCTCGATATCTTTACCTTCTCCACTGCCTTCTGGTCAAATTGTGCAGGTGACTTTTCAGGGCACAACATACTATAGTGGACAAACAATCCACCTGACCCTCAGTGCCTATGACACTGTTCAAATACAGGCTGCTCAAGACCTGACTGGCTCTCATATCATAACCAGCAAACCAGTGAGCTTCTTCAGTGGGAACAGGCATACAAACATTGACCAAGGGTTAGGTGGACAAACAAAAGATCACACTGTAGAAATGCTCCCACCAGTATCTGCCTGGGGTAAAGAGTTCATCACTTTCCAAATTCCAGACGGGACAGTATCTAATCCTGGGAACAATTTCAGAGCTGTGGTTCCCAGATTCAGTCAAACACCACAACTCGACCTGACAGTGGGCTCCAACAACATATACCCGACAGTGCCCAATGGGTTTTCTTATGCCCAGTTCCTGGTTGGCCAAGGAAGCCAAAACACTTATGCCTATCTGTCATCAAACACTCCAATAATGTTAGCTGAATTTATTGTCAGTATGATAGGTACCAGTGAGGTAGCTGATCCTTCTATGATTTATCTGCCACCTATTTCATTGTACAGGAATGAATACACATTCACTGCCCTGGAAAGATCTCTCAGCACAAACAAGGTTTTTGTCAACACAATTTTTATTGTCAGTCCTTTGTCAGGTCGTGGTGACATCACATTGGATGGGAATGCCTTACCGGCAATTACCTGGACCAATGTGGATGCAGGGGGTGTCATGTACAGTGCCGGCTTCTTTACTGTCAGCGCTGGCTTTCACAAACTGAGTCATCCCAAAGCGAACCATTATTTTGGTGCAGTGCTGTATGGAATTGTTTTGAATGATACAGTAGCCTCAGAATCCTATGCTACTGCTATTGGCATGAGGCTGTCCAGGATTAATGAAGTAAGTGTAAATCCTGAGAAGTACAAGTAATACCTGTTTCATTGTAAGGTACATGTGAAACAACTTCCCAGGGTTTTTTTTAATATAATGACAATACAATTAGATATCCATAATTATAATTTGGATTATTTCTTCTATACATTGCCTTGTCCGATAGTAAGTGAAGTGGCACTTAAGTTATTCAATTTTATATTATTTGTAGCCTTGTGGATGCAATGTCACTACAACAGCCCAGTTCCAAGCAGATGGCATAGACAATGATTGTGATGGGCGGGTTGATGAGGAAGACTGCAGTGATGCAAATACAGGTATATTGTTTCATTGATTTGTGTTCATGCATATTTTGGTATGTAACACTGATTTTCTTAAATAGTTTGGAATTTTGATAGCCTCATGTGAGACTTGTGTAATTTTTACCAATTTAATAAATTATGTTTGGAATGTACTTCTTGTATCACTGTGGGTAAACTATACTTAAAGCATGTTACAGTATGATCGCCCTTTTCTTTGTCAGATGAAGATGGTGATGGAAAACAGAATGAGGATTGTGCAAAAGGTATGAGAGTCTTTCTTTTTTAACCATGGGTGGATCTACTACATCTAGGGATCCGTTGGTGTGTGTATGTGTGTGTGTGTGTAGAGTGAGCATTTCATACCTCCCCACCTCCAAAAAATAAAAAAGGCAGAATGTCCTGCTGCACACTTTTATTTTGTCATTTTAAGGTTCACATTTAGCAAAAGTATAGCAACATAATGACCTAAAAGCAAATATAATCCAAAATGTGTTTTCAACAACCTAGAATTAATAGGTGTTTTGGTTGGATTACATAATTATTCATTTTCAAAAACAGCCTAGTTAATGTTAACTTTATCACATTTTGCCCAAACAGGCAAAAAAAAAAAAAAAAAAAAAAAACAACAGTTGAACAACAGTTGAACAACAGTCACATATTTTGCCGTATATATGAAGTAGATGGCCATTGGTCTCGTGTTTTGCTGTATATATATGAAGTGGATGGCCAGTGGTCTCATATTTTGCTGTATATATGAAGTGAATGGCCATCCACTTCATATATATAGCAAAATATGAGACCACTGAGACTGACCAGTGGTCTCACTGTATATATGAAGTGGATGGCCAGTGGTCACATATTTTGCTGTATATATGAAGTGGATGGCCAGTGGTCTCAGTGGTCTCATATTTTGCTGTATATATGAAGTGGATGGCCAGTGGTCTCAGTGGTCTCATATTTTGCTGTATATATGAAGTGGATGGCCAGTGGTCTCAGTGGTCTCATATTTTGCTGTATATATGAAGTGGATGGCCAGTGGTCTCAGTGGTCTCATATTTTGCTGTATATATGAAGTGGATGGCCAGTGGTCTCAGTGGTCTCATATTTTGCTGTATATATGAAGTGGATGGCCAGTGGTCTCAGTGGTCTCATATTTTGCTGTATATATGAAGTGGATGGCCAGTGGTCTCATATTTTGCTATATATATGAAGTGGATGGCCAGTGGTCTCAGTGGTCTCATATTTTGCTATATATATGAAGTGGATGGCCAGTGGTCTCAGTGGTCTCATATTTTGCTGAATATATGAAGTGGATGGCCAGTGGTCTCAGTGGTCTCATATTTTGCTGTATATATGAAGTGGATGGCCAGTGGTCTCAGTGGTCTCATATTTTGCTGTATATATGAAGTGGATGGCCAGTGGTCTCAGTGGTCTCATATTTTGCTGTATATATGAAGTGGATGGCCAGTGGTCTCAGTGGTCTCATATTTTTCTGTATATATGAAGTGGATGGCCAGTGGTCTCAGTGGTCTCATATTTTTCTGTATATATGAAGTGGATGGCCAGTGGTCTCAGTGGTTTCATATTTTTCTGTATATATGAAGTGGATGGCCAGTGGTCACATATTTTGCTGTATATATGAAGTGGATGACCAGTGGTCTCAGTGGTCTCATATTTTGCTGTATATATGAAGTGGATGGCCAGTGGTCTCAGTGGTCAAACTGGGGCACCTGCTCAGTAAGCTGTGGGGGTGGCAGTAGGAGTAGGACCAGGTCCTGTAGTGATCCAGCCCCAGCATTTGGTGGCAGCCCGTGCCCAGGATCACCTCCAGACACACAGACTGATACGGAGTCCTGCAATACTAATGGCTGTCCAGGTAATATATATATACTCATAGCCCAAGAGATATATGCTGAAAAAATGGATATTAACTTAATTCAATAAAGTTTTAAAAAAATATTATTAATTGTGTATAAAGGAACTCTTGTAGTACGGTAATGTCCCAAGCATTTCGATGGGCCCAGTCAATCCGACCAGAAAAATTATATTAAAAAATTAATTTTTCTGGGCTCAAACATTTAGTCAACACATAAAAATCATTGGAATTTTTTTCTTGTTCCGATTGTTCGACCACATCGTCGGCAAGACTCGGTAAATTTTCAAGCCAGTGAAATAGATGCTGCATGCCTCGGCCCTTTGTCAATTGTTGTCCTTTCAATAGCTCTCGTCAATGAGGAAGAAGCAATTAATTGAAGATCTTTTCTGGAACCGTGACATACCTGTCATTTCCTTTGTGCCCGATGACAATAACAGTGCTTATATATGGACATACAGTTTGTGCTAATTAAGCAGACTTTTGATTTTAGTTGTCATATTCAAATTCAAATAGAGCATACGTAGATCACATAACTTGTTTAAGTCTATTAAAACTATTCAAATATAAGTGACCGGGCATTGTTCACAACACCTGTCTCCGGGGAAATACAGTACTAGTCCCACTTGTGAAGCGCGTCATGAAAATGATCGCAGGTGAGGGAAATAAATAGATAGAAGTTATAATTGTCGTCTGTTTGAATGTTTAGTGCTGTTAGCAAATATTATACACAGTAATATAAAATATCAAAAGGAGAATAAAACGTGCCTGAAACACGTGTTAGGCGAAAATTGCGGCTTATCTTGCGTGACACTTCTGGTAAAATGCAATACTTCCGGAAAGATGGACGTTTTGGCAGATACCCCTAACAATCCGACGATATCAAAGTTTTCCATTGCTATATTTTAATCAATTCGACAAAACTGACATTTCCATGAAATTAATTAATTAATCTTGGTCGAATTGTTTGGCATATTACCGTACCAACCAGTAGCTGATTAACCTGATATATAGTAATTTATATTTGTATACTTTATTTTTATTCAGATAAGTTGGTGGACATTTGTTGTTATTGTTGTTTTACAGTCTGGATTAGAACTGAATGATATTTTTGTCTGTTGTCTCAAGTGAATGGGACCATCACTAGTGGGCTAGATTTGGTCTTAAAGTGCAATTTAAGTTCACAAGTGATCTTACACGATCTTAATCATTACAGCAGTAGTCTTAAAATAGACTGAATCTGCTTTTAAGATCAAAAATGATCTAACATCTACTTATGTGGTCAAGCAGTTTCCTCCCCTCACCATGGGGGATACCTCCCCTAACAATAGAGGACACCTTTGTTCACAATAGACCTTTTTCATCTTTTGCGGAAATACAAAGTGCGCATGACAGGAACCGTGCACCACAGGGGTCATGGTGGTCCTCTGCTGTTTCCAGCATGGCAATGCTAGGTGTAGCTAGAGGATACCTCTGCTCACAATATAGGAGAATGTGTAAGGGGAGATAAATGGCTGTCAGAAATGGCCTTACTCACGGTTTAAAATCATGTAAGACTATTTGTGAACTTATATTGCACTTTAAGACCAAATCAAGCTCACTAGTGAAGGAAACTGCACCTCACCTTTCCTTCTCACCAACACTTTTCCTTGACATTTGTCTCGGACTTCTGAGTTAATCTTGGTCTACTCAACTAACATGACAAACATTAAGATTTAAAAAAAAAATGGTGTATCACCAGTGAGTACACTCATCACCTGTGTATGCTCAGGTAAAAGCTGGGAAGGTTACTTGGGCACTGAAGTGTGCGGTGCAGTGTGTTTTTAAGTACATGGACAGGGAGAGTGGAGTTGGCTTAGGAGACAATGTATTGAAATGACTTCCTATGAATTTTTCCCAAATGTGTAGAAATATGTAGCAGTGATCAAGTGAAGTATAATAGCTTTAAATCCAATTCTGAGGGTTTAAAGCTGAAACACATAACGTGTACCAGTGTACCACATATTGTTCTTTTGATGGTTTTTAGTTGATGGAAACTGGGGAGGTTGGACATCATGGAGCAACTGTAGCAGGACATGTGGGGGAGGCGTAAGGTTTAAATCACGTGAGTGTAATAACCCAATGCCTTCCAATGGTGGGGTGTCCTGTCCTGGATCCAGTAATCTGACAGAGACGTGCAACTCACAAGGCTGCCCTAGTAAGTGACTGTATCTTTCTTGATTAAGATATTGGAATAGTAAATGGATATAAAATAGTTATACAGGCATGCGTACAAATGATATGATTTTATAGTCAAATTATCATATTACCTTGATTAAACTTTTAAGCATTGGAATGTGTCATTCTATTTCAAGACTGTATTAATTTTCTGCAACAAAAGTGCTAATTTTTGGGGGTAAATGAATTGATTTTTACTAAGATTATAATAACTAGCCAGGAACAGATGACTCAAACCTAGCTACACTGATTTTATAACTATAACTGGAAATAAACTACCACAGAGGAGTAAGAATGCATGGTGACCATTTTCCCCCAATGATATAGATATATATTAAAATATTGCCCATTACTAAGCCCACTAATACTAAAGTTCACTGACCTGTTATGATCAAGCTGGGGCAGATTTTTTTAGCCAGACAGCAGACAATGAGCAAACTGGATAAAACAAACTGTATATACATGTGTACCTTGTATACAGAACATATTGTAAGGAGTTGCCATGTGTTTGGCTTATATCCATCATATCCCTCTGGGGATGTTGCTCATTTCTTCCATATGTTTATCCATAGTCAATGGTGGGTTCACAAATTGGAGTTCATGGGGCACCTGTAATGTCATCTGTGGTGTAGGAATCCAGTCAAGAACCAGGACATGTACCAATCCAGTACCACAAAATGGAGGTGCTGATTGTGTGGGAATCACACTGGACTTCCAACAGTGTAATACTCAGGAGTGTCCAGGTAAATTATTTGTTCCTTTTGGTGAGATTTTATCCATATGCAGTACCATTTATATTGTTTTATTCATGATGTATTAATTAAAATAAAGTATATATGCCATCTTGTATATTTAAATGTAAAAAAGTCTGCATCTATAACTGATGTTATGGTATCCAGCTGGTCAGTCTTCAAGAACTATTTTACAAAATACCTTATATTTCAGTGGATGGAGGATACAGTCAGTGGAGCACTTGGGGCACTTGTTCTTCTACTTGTGGAGGCGGCTCTCAAACAAGAACCAGAACTTGCACAAACCCTACTCCAGCTTTTAATGGCAATGACTGTTCTGGTCTTGGACCTAACTCAGAAACACAGCAATGCAACACACAGGGATGTCCAAGTGAGACAGCAACTTTACAAAAATTATTTTCAGGACAAGAATCAAATGCATTTTTTTCTTTTTTGTATTAAAAGGGAAAGTATATATAAAAAAATCTAGCATGTTAAATTCTTTTCATTAATAGAGCATCTCATTTGTAGTCAATGGTGGGTTCACAAATTGGAGTTCATGGGGCACCTGTAATGTCACCTGTGGTGGAGGCTCCCAGTCAAGAACCAGGACATGTACCAATCCAGTGCCACAAAATGGAGGTGCTGATTGTGTGGGAATCAGACTGGAGTTACAACAGTGTAATACTCAGGGGTGTCCAGGTGAGATACTCCTAATTTTACTCTCATTGAATTCAGGAAAAATCTTCAATCCATTTCATTATCTGTAAGATGCTGATTCTATTTAGGGTCATTATACTACAAAATAAGTATTTATTCCTCGAGTCAAGTTATAGTCTTTTTCTACTTTTTTTTTTTACTGAAGTTTTGAAATATAGGGTGTCCCATGGGCTATTCAAGACAGAAAAGACAACTGTGAATGAGAGAATGACAGACTTCAGTAACAGAACAAAAGAAGCAATATTAAGAGCTGTAATAAAGATTACCATTATTGCTTTGTCTTGCTCAGATCGTTCGTGATCTCCCGCTGACGATCTTCTGCTAATGAAGTCCCTTAAAATGTACAAATGAAATGAAAGGATATTTTAAAAAAATAATACGTTTCAATGGGGAGGGAGGGTTAAAAACAATCGATTACGATCTTCCACTGACGCTCTTTCACGAACTAACTCCCTTGAGTAAATATGAAAATTGCCTTCTCGTCTCCCTTAGATTGAGAACGATCTCTAGCTGACAATCTTCCGCAAACGAAAGTCATTGAACATTTATGAGCTTTCTCTTTTCGCTCGGATTGCGAATGATCTCCTGACGATACGAAAATTGCATTCTCGTATTGCCCTTTTGATAACGAGGTCTTTTTAACAAATATGAAAATTGCCTCCTCGTCTATCTTGGATTGCGATCTCTTGCTGAAAATTTGAAAATTGCCTTTTTGTCAATCAGCTTTGTCAGTTGCCATACGTATGAAAGACCAGAATGTGTCCCCTTTCACAAATTGGCGGTTAGTTTATTTAGAGTGCACCGCATGAAGGTCACTCTTGTCACTGCTGCATACAGTGTGGAATGTGTATCTTAAAGTTAACAGAAACATTTTATTGCTTTTTGTAAGCTGTAGGAAGTATTTTAGTCTTGACTGAATATAAGCGTTCACCACAAAGTAGTACCATTCATCTGTGACGCATCATAAAATCTGGGTACGTCAAATTACTCTAAGAAAATTTCTTACAATGTCCACAGCTGCCCCGACAAGCCAAGACGTCATTTTCCAAAAAATAAAAAAGTCATAAGCCGTCAAGCCCCCTTTGAAAATATAGGCCGTCCAGTGATGTTAGCAACCGTCCAAACGATGGCTGGACCGGTCGCTGGGAAAAGCCTTGCTCATAACGGTATATATATTTATCAAGGGGCTTTCTGACATAAACTTTGGGCACTAAGAGCGCATTCTCAACGAATTAAGCCAGGCTTTACAAAGCCGGTGACCTAAAAATGGCGGACGTACATGAAAGAAAAACCGCCTAATCTTTTAATAGTCTCTCAGCCTCCCCACACGTCGTCCCTGTGGGGTACAGTAATTAAATCTCGGCTCCGTTCGCCATGCGGAAGCTACCTGAGAAATATTAAGTGCGCATGCTCATCAGTTAAACTCGTGGTAAAGAAGGCATAGCGGCTGAAGGCGATCGAAAAAAAAAAGCTCTTCTGTTCTATTATCTTTGAAAACAGAGACGAAAAAGGAATAATTTGGCCCGTAGAGCAGCAATGAATCGACTATCTAAGGAGATAATATCACCAGAGATATTCACGGAAATATTAATGTTCGGAGCCGAGATTTAATTACTGTACCCCGCAGGCACGACGTGTGGGGAGGCGTGTGAGAGGCGGAGAGACTATTAAAAGATTAGGCGGTTTTTCTTTCATGTACGTCCGCCATTTTTAGGTCACCGGCTTTGTAAAGCCTGGCTTAATTCGTTGAGAATGCGCTCTTATAGATTGTGCCTGCTTGTATCGAGCTAAATTCTGAATAACAGTGTGGTAGGTACTGCTGTTCGATGTGTTTTGGTGTACTTATCCTGAGTTCTCAAAAAAAAAAAAAAAAAAAATCTGAAAAACAGAACACTTGGATCATTGTACTATCATGGCCGGGGCCTTCTTGCTATCCACTTTGTGATATCCACTTCATCGTCGGCTTCTCTAGGTTAAACTTACAGATGACATTACCCACCTTATATGCAAGTGCATGGCTCCCAAAATCAACCAATTATATTAAAGGATAAAATTCTAATATATCCAAGTTTAATTGTTTGTGCATTTTGTAGAAGTTGCCCATACCACCTTGTTAGTTTGGAGGGTTAAGCTGGATCAAGTCCGTGCAAAATTCTTTTAAGCTTTGCAGGCAAAATCAATCTTTCTTTATGTCTCTGGCTCCTGGTATAGCCCAATGATCAGATTTATCCAGTGCCTTAAGGTCTGCTGAAGCAGCTCTTTGAAAATAATGCACAGGTAGATTTTTACCTGAGATAAATATCGCCAGCAAGGGTGCATTCAATACACTCAAGACAAAGATTACCTGTGAACTGAAGGGCACTTTACCATTAAGAGGTAAAGGGATTTCCATCTAGATGGACGATTAAGATTGGACTTCTGATGGTAACTATAGTATTGTTTACCTCAGTTATGTGAAAGCTAACGAGAAAGGGTGTTAGAACAATGGTGCATATATGCAATTATACAGAGGATTTGTACATTCAGGTGACATTACCTGTTACTTACAATAGGAGGGGATTTTTGATAATATTTCTTGAAAAATACACTAAATTGATAGAGAATAATATCATGGTTGGCCAAAAAATTGTATGCACAGTGAATCCGTATGAATGCCTGGTTATGCCCCTTGTCAAAGACATATATTAATATATATTCACAGGCAATTTCGGTAACTTCACGTAATATCTTTTTACTGTAGGCTGTAGCTCCTAATAGTACATTAGGTAATGTCTAAAGAGGCAGCTAGAGTAGGCTTGTTTACTATTTTGATTAAGAAGCCATTGATTAGGAAGTTCATGAAGCCATTGTCTTGGTTGGATACTAAACCCAGCAGGCAAAATATGTTGTTTTAACACTCACTGAAACAACATTGAACCATAACGTTGATAAGACGTTGGATAAACATTGGATTTGAAATTTGACTCAACCTCAGATAACAACGTTGTATCAATGTCAGATAACAACATTGTATCAACTCCAGTTGTTAGACAACATTCTTGCATGAAAAGACATTGAAATGACTTGAGGGTAGGGTATAAAAGTATGGCTTTTAAGTTAAAATTTCCAAGGTTTAGATTAATATATATATATATATATATATATATATATATATATATATATATATATATATATATATATAACAAAGTCACAGTCAACTAAACCTGTCTATGTATAACAGGTTACCAAGAACTGTTAACTTTATTAATTCACTCAGTCACATTTACAGCAACTTATTCATCCTAGTGTTAGCTGACCTTGCAAGGAGTTCAGTTTATTGTAATGTATTTCTGAATAACAAGTTAAGAAAATTCACTAGTTCACTAAAGACACTAAACAACTGTCACTTTTACTTTTAACACTTTTTTTCATTATTTTGATAAAGTTAGTTACAGTATTGATAAACAAAGTATCACGTTTTCAACAATTAATATTTTAAAATATAATCCATGTCTGCAAGGTTGTGTCAATGACCAAAATACAACGTTGAGTCAACGTCACATTATTACGGTGTTTTGACGTGGCTGGATCAAGGTTGATTTTACTTTGAATTAAGGTAGATCAACGGCAATTCAATGTATCAACCTGTTTTCAACGTTGATCCTAGGTGACTATGCCTTTTGGGAAGGGTGTAATAGTCAGCATATTGTCAGAATGAACCTGGGCAAGTGACAAGTGAACATTAAATGATTGAAACTGGTTATTGTTGTCAGCATTGGATTTCCTCATAGCGATCTACACCTAACTATTTTGACCACGAACTTGTAAGGTAATATCAATGTGTTATCCAAATTGAAAGCCTTCAATGGTGTCCGTATTTCAAGCCTTTTTCTAAATTGAATTCATTACTAAATTTTTCGCAGTTCCTGTTGCAAACCATTTCCTGATGACTATATGAAAACTGCCTTCTAGCATGGACAAAAAGTCCAAGCTTCTAGGCTTGCTCGGATTGCTGACAATCTCTTGCTGACAAATGCAGTTACAAAGTCCCTTGAAGTAGTGTGGAAATTGCCTTATCGTCGTGCTCAGATCGCTCACGATCTCCCATTGACGCTCTTCCAGTCCCTTGAACAAATATGAAAATGGCCTTTCTGTCTTGCTCAAATTGCTAACGAATAGATGATAACTGCCTTTTCAGTTTAGTCTAGATTACCTATCACTCGTGTGTTTCTTTGAAGATGGTTTAAATTACAAAATGTAAACACTTTTCAAATGTGTACATTAGCGCAACTATGTGCCAGCTAATCAGTTGCATTGTTGAAAAGCTGCTGGTCAAGATTGGGTTGCCTAAGCTAAAAAGTGGACATTGAGCCCTGCACCCCCCACAACCTAGTATATTTGATCGCATCTCGGTCATCTTGGTCGCAGCACACGGCAGAGAGAGACCATAATACACAGTTGGGCTGCTGTGGTGAAGGATACCTGTGTGCCGCACATACCGATCTGTGGTCGTAGTGGCCTTCCTGCACGGCAGAGAGAAGTCGTAATGCCGAGTTCGGCTTCTGCAGTGAAGGCTACATATGCGTCGAAGACACCAACCCGCGCATGGCGACATGAGAATACACTCGTGCATAAAGCTCCGCCCGACTTCAACGGTAATCACAGATAAAGGCTACTTGTACGTTCGCCATAGACACTGATTGGCTGTTGTGTTGGTTTCAGTGCATAGAAAGGAGCAACGGTAACACTAAGCTACCACAGTAAAGATTATCTGGCCATGGTAGACTATAATCCCCTGCTGTCTCTCCCTCCGTCCACATCCATTCTGAGTGCCTGGATCGTTTTTGAAAAACGACACTTGTTTCTGGCTGCCTGAATCGCTTTTGCAAAAGGACACTACTTATAATGATGCTGCTCTGCGTCCCTAGCCAACAGTACCGCTTGTTATCTAGAAACTTGGGTTGTACACAGTGATCGGGTGAAAGTATGTGTATTACTGACACTCACCCAATTACCGACACTCACCCATCACACATTATGGTAACTCTAAATAGATCCTCGGGAGAAGATAACATAAGGCCTAGCAATGGACAGACAACTTCCAGTCAAAATTGACAGAATTCCATGAAATTTGAACGTTTGGAAGTTCTGAGCACCTCCATTTCTTGAATTTCGGCCAAAACGAACTTTTCCCAAATTTAATTGTTTTCAACTGTTCGAAATTCATGGCACATTACCATACACTGATTTTATAACTGTAACTGGAAATAAACTACCACAGAGGAGTAAGAATGCATGGTGACCATTTTCCCCTCGATATATATATATATATATATATATATATATATATATATATATATATTGCCCATTACTAAGCCCACTAATACTAAAGTTCACTGACCTGTTATGATCAAGCTGGGGCAGATTTTTTAGCCAGACAGCAGACAATGAGCAAACTGGATAAAAGAAACTGTATATACATGTGTACCTTGTATACAGAACATATTGTAAGGAGTTGCCATGTGTTTGGCTTATATCCATCATATCCCTCTGGGGATTTTGCTCATTTCTTCCATATGTTTATCCATAGTCAATGGTGGGTTCACAAATTGGAGTTCATGGGGTACCTGTAATGTCACCTGTGGTGGAGGCTCCCAGTCAAGAACCAGGACATGTACCAATCCAGTACCACAAAATGGAGGTGCTGATTGTGTGGGAATCACACTGGAGTTCCAACAGTGTAATACTCAGGGGTGTCCAGGTAAATTATTTCTTCCTTTTGGTGAGATTTTATTCATATATATTGTTTTATTCATGATGTATTAATTAAAATAAAGTATATATGCCATCTTGTATATTTAAATGTAAAAAAGTCTGCGGCTATAACTGATGTTATGGTATCCAGCTGGTCAGTCTTCAAGAACTATTTTACAAAATACCTTATATTTCAGTGGATGGAGGATACAGTCAGTGGAGCACTTGGGGCACTTGTTCTTCTACATGTGGAGGTGGCTCTCAAACAAGAACCAGAACTTGCACAAACCCTACTCCAGCTTTTAATGGCAATGACTGTTCTGGTCTTGGACCTAACTCAGGAACACAGCAATGCAACACACAGGGATGTCCAAGTGAGACAGCAACTTTACAAAAATTATTTTCAGGACAAAAATCAAATACATTTTTTCTTATTTTCATGTATTAAAAGGGAAAGTGTATACAAAAAATCTAGAAGATCTGTATGTTAATTAACAAATTTTATTCATTAAGGCTCCGTTCACATGGAAAATCTATTTTCTAAAAATCTATTTTTGGTATCTTGTGATCACGGTCTGTGCTGTGGATACCCCACGGTGTAATAACTGGCAAAGCGAGCGAGTTATTTTCAAAGCTGTTATTAATTCTCGGCTGATTTCGGAGGAGATTCTGAAACCTTGACGCATGCGCAGTAGGAAGTTAGAAAGTAAATGGTGGTCGCGGTTACTTTGAAAAATGTGTTTGTCAAATTTGTGCAACAACAAGATGAAGAAGATGAAGAAGCTATACACACAACAGATATGAGTGCAACTATTACGATCCGATGGCAAGCGATGCATCAAGGTATCAGAATCTCTTCTGAGCGCAGCCGAGATTTAATTACAGCTTTGGAATTAACTCGCTCGTGCTACCAGTAATTACGCTGCAGGGTATCCAGGGCAAAGACCTTGATCACAAGATACCAAAAATAGATTTTTAGAAAATAGATTTTCCATTGGCAGAGCCTAATAGAGCATATCTCTACACTTTTCATTTGTAGTCAATGGTGGGTTCACAAATTGGAGTTCATGGGGTACCTGTAATGTCACCTGTGGTGGAGGCTCCCAGTCAAGAACCAGGACATGTACCAATCCAGTACCACAAAATGGAGGTGCTGATTGTGTGGGAATCAGACTGGAGTTACAACAGTGTAATACTCAGGGGTGTCCAGGTAAATTATTTGTTCCTTTTGGTGAGATTTTATTCATATATATTGTTTTATTCATGATGTATTAATTAAAATAAAGTATATATGCCATCTTGTATATTTAAATGTAAAAAAGTCTGCGGCTATAACTGATGTTATGGTATCCAGCTGGTCAGTCTTCAAGAACTATTTTACAAAGTACCTTATATTTCAGTGGATGGAGGATACAGTCAGTGGAGCACTTGGGGCACTTGTTCTTCTACTTGTGGAGGCGGCTCTCAAACAAGAACCAGAACTTGCACAAACCCTACTCCAGCTTTTAATGGCAATGACTGTTCTGGTCTTGGACCTAACTCAGAAACACAGCAATGCAACACACAGGGATGTCCAAGTGAGACAGCAACTTTACAAAAATTATTTTCAGGACAAAAATCAAATACATTTTTTCTTATTTTCTTGTATTAAAAGGGAAAGTGTATACAAAAAATCTAGAAGATCTGTATGTTAATTAACAAATTTTATTCATTAAGGCTCCGTTCACATGGAAAATCTATTTTCTAAAAATCTATTTTTGGTATCTTGTGATCACGGTCTGTGCTGTGGATACCCCACGGTGTAATAACTGGCAAAGCGAGCGAGTTATTTTCAAAGCTGTTATTAATTCTCGGCTGATTTCGGAGGAGATTCTGAAACCTTGACGCATGCGCAGTAGGAAGTTAGAAAGTAAATGGTGGTCGCGGTTACTTTGAAAAATGTGTTTGTCAAATTTGTGCAACAACAAGATGAAGAAGATGAAGAAGCTATACACACAACAGATATGAGTGCAACTATTACGATCCGATGGCAAGCGATGCATCAAGGTATCAGAATCTCTTCTGAGCGCAGCCGAGATTTAATTACAGCTTTGGAATTAACTCGCTCGTGCTACCAGTAATTACGCTGCAGGGTATCCAGGGCAAAGACCTTGATCACAAGATACCAAAAATAGATTTTTAGAAAATACATTTTCCATTGGCAGAGCCTAATAGAGCATATCTCTACACTTTTCATTTGTAGTCAATGGTGGGTTCACAAATTGGAGTTCATGGGGTACCTGTAATGTCACCTGTGGTGGAGGCTCCCAGTCAAGAACCAGGACATGTACCAATCCAGTACCACAAAATGGAGGTGCTGATTGTGTGGGAATCAGACTGGAGTTACAACAGTGTAATACTCAGGGGTGTCCAGGTAAATTATTTGTTCCTTTTGGTGAGATTTTATTCATATATATTGTTTTATTCATGATGTATTAATTAAAATAAAGTATATATGCCATCTTGTATATTTAAATGTAAAAAAGTCTGCGGCTATAACTGATGTTATGGTATCCAGCTGGTCAGTCTTCAAGAACTATTTTACAAAGTACCTTATATTTCAGTGGATGGAGGATACAGTCAGTGGAGCACTTGGGGCACTTGTTCTTCTACTTGTGGAGGCGGCTCTCAAACAAGAACCAGAACTTGCACAAACCCTACTCCAGCTTTTAATGGCAATGACTGTTCTGGTCTTGGACCTAACTCAGAAACACAGCAATGCAACACACAGGGATGTCCAAGTGAGACAGCAATTTTACAAACATTATTTTCAGGACAAAAATCAAATACATTTTTTCTTATTTTCTTGTATTGAAAGGGAAAGTGTATACAAAAATTCTAGAAGATCTGTATGTTAACAAATTTTATTCATTAAGGCTCTGTTCAGATGGAAAATTTATTTTATAAAAATCTATTTTCGGTATCTTGTGATCACGGTCTTTGCTCTGGATACCCCGCGGCGTAATTACTGGCAAAGCGAGCGAGTTATTTTCAAGGCTGTTATTAATTCTCGGCTGTGCTCGGAGGAGATTCTGATACCTTGACGCATGCATAGTAGGAAGTTAGAAAGTAAATGGTGGTCGTGGTTGCTTTGAAATATGTTTTTGTCGAATTTGTGCAACAACAAGATGAAGAAGATGAAGAAGCTATACACACAACAGATATGAGTGCAACTGTTACGATCCAATGGCAAGCAATGCATCAAGGTATCAGAATCTCTTCGGAGCGCAGTCGAGATTTAATTACAGCTTTGGAATTAACTTGCTCGTGCTGCCAGTAATTACGCTGCAGGGTATCTAGGGCACAGACCGTGATCACAAGATACCAAAAATAGATTTTTAGAAAATAGATTTTCCATGTGAACAGAGCCTAATAGAGCATATCTCTACACTTCTCATTTGTAGTCAATGGTGGGTTCACAAATTGGAGTTCATGGGGCACCTGTAATGTCACCTGTGGTGGAGGCTCCCAGTCAAGAACCAGGACATGTACCAATCCAGTACCACAAAATGGAGGTGCTGATTGTGTGGGAATCAGACTGGAGTTACAACAGTGTAATACTCAGGGGTGTCCAGGTAAATTATATGGTTCTTTTAGTGAGATTTTATTCATATGCAGTACCATTAATGTTGTTTTATTCATGATGTATTAATTAAAATAAAGTATGCCATCTTGTATATTTAAATGTGAAAAAGTCTGCAGCTATAACTGATGTTATGGTATCCAGCTGGTCAGTCTTCAAGAACTATTGTACAAAATACCTTATATTTCAGTGGATGGAGGATACAGTCAGTGGAGCACTTGGGGCACTTGTTCTTCTACATGTGGAGGTGGCTCTCAAACAAGAACCAGAACTTGCACAAACCCTACTCCAGCTTTTAATGGCAATGACTGTTCTGGTCTTGGACCTAACTCAGAAACACAGCAATGCAACACACAGGGATGTCCAAGTGAGACAGCAACTTTACAAAAATTATTTTCAGGACAAAAATCAAATACATTTTTTTTCTTTTCTTGTATTAAAAGGGAAAGTGTATACAAAAAATCTAAAAGATCTGTATGTTAACAAATTTTATTCATTAATAGAGCATATCTCTACACATCTCATTTGTAGTCAATGGTGGGTTAACAAATTGGAGTTCATGGGGCACCTGTAATGTCACCTGTGGTGGAGGCTCCCAGTCAAGAACCAGGACATGTACCAATCCAGTACCACAAAATGGAGGTGCTGATTGTGTGGGAATCAGACTGGAGTTACAACAGTGTAATACTCAGGGGTGTCCAGGTGAGATACTCCTAATTTTCCTCTAATTCAATTCAGGAAAAATCTTCAATCCATTTCAGTATCCGTAAGATTCCATTTAGGGTCATTGTGCTACAAAATATATGTATTCCGCTAATGAAGTCCCTTGAAATGTACAAATGAAATGAAAAAAATATTTTAAAAAAAATTTCAATGGGGAGGGAGGGTTAAAAACAATCGATAACGATTTTCCACTGAAACTCTTTCGCGAACGAACCCCTTGAATGAATATGAAAATTGCCTCCTCGTCTCGCTTAGATCGAGAACGATCTCCAGCTGATGACCTTCCGCAAACGAAAGTCATTGAAAGAATATGAGCTTTCTCCTTTCACTTGGATTGCGAACGATTTCCCGCAGACAATACGAAAATTGCGTTCTTGTCTTGCCCTTTGGCTAACAAAGTCTTTTTAGCAAATATGAAAATTGCCTCCTCGTCTCTCTCTCGGATTGCGAACGATCTCTCGCTGAAAATTTGAAAATTGCCTTTTTGTCAATCAGCTTTGTCAGTTGCTGTATGTATGAAAGACCAGAATGTGTCCCCTTTCACAAATTGGCGGTTAGTTTGCTTAGAGTGTACCACATAAAGGTCACTCTTGTCACTGCTGCATACAGTGTGGAATGTATATCTTAAAGTTAACAGAAACATTTTATTGCATTTTGTAAGCTTAAGGAAGTAGTTTCATCTTGACTGAATATCAGCGTACACTACAAAGTAGTACCATTCATCTGTGACGCATCGTAAAAGCTGGGTACGTCAAATTACTCTAAGAAAATTTCTTACAACGTCCACGGCTGCCCCGACAAGCCAACATGTCATTTTTCCAAAAAAAAAAAAAACAGTTCTAAGCCGTCTAGCCGTCTTTGAAAATATAGGCCGTCGGTGATGGCCGCGACCGTCCAAATGACGGCTGGACGGTTAGCTGGGAAAAGCCTTGCTCATAACGGAATATTTATTTAACAAGGGGCTTACTGACACAAACTTTGGGCACTTATATAGATTGTGCCTGCTTGTATCAAGCTAAATTCTAAATAACGGTGTGGTACTGTTGTTCGATGTGGCTTGCACAGTGCATCCGTGCGTATGCCTGGTTACGCCCCTGTTGCAAACTATTCCCGCTGACTATATGAAAACTGCCTTTTAGCATGGACAAAAAGTTCAAGCTTCTAGTCTTGCTTGGATCGCTGAAGATCTCTTGCTGACGAATACAGTAATGAAGTCGCTTGAACTAGTGTGGAAATTGCCTTATCATCACGCTCATATCACTCATGATCTCCTATTGATGATCTTCCAGTCCTTTAAATGAATATGAAAATGGCGTTTCTGTCTCACTTGAATTGCTAACGAATAGATGATAACTGCCTTTTCGGTTTAGTCTAGATTACCTATCACTCGCATGTTTGTTTGAAGATGGTTTAAATTACAAAATGTACACACTTTTCAAATGTGTACATTGGCGCAACTATGTGCCAGCTAATCAGTTGCGTTGTTGAAAAGCTGCTGGTCAGGATTGGGTTGCCTGAGCAAAAAAAGTGGACATCGAGCCCTGCACCCCTCAACCTAGTATATTTAATTGCAGACAACAATCAGCGGTCATCTTGGTCGCAGCGCACGGCAGAGAGAGACCGTAATACACAGTTCGGCTGCCATGGTGAATGTAACCTGTGTGCCGCACATATCAATCTGCAGTCGTAGTGGCCTCCCTGCACGGCGGAGAGAGGCCATAATGCTGAGTCTGGCTTCCGCAGTGAATGCTATATATGCGTCGAAGACACCAACCGGCGCACGGCAAGATGAGGACGCATTCGCGCATAAGGCTCCACCCGACTTCAACGGTAATCGCAGATAAAGGCTATTTGTACTCTCGCCATAGACACCGATCGGCTGTCGTGTTGGTTTCAGCACACGGAAAGGAGCAACGGTAACACTAAGCTTCCACAGTAAAGGTTATCTGGCCGTGGTAGATTATAATCGCCTACTGTCTCTCCCTCCGTCCACTCCCATTCTGAGCGCCAAGATCATTTTTGAAAAACGACACTTGTTTCTGGCTGCCAGAATCACTTTTGAAAAACGACACTACTGATAACGATGCAGCTTTGCGTCCCTAGCCAACAGTACCGCTCGTTATCTAGCACCTTCGGCCATACACAGTGATCGGGTGAAAGCAAATGTATTACCGACACTCACCCAATTACTGACACTCACCCATCATACATTATGGTAACTCTAAATAGATCATCGGGAGAAGATAACATAAGGCCTAGTGACGAACAGACAACTTCCAGTCAAAATTGACAGAATTCCAAGAAATTTGAACGTTTGGAAGTTCTGAGCACCTCCATTTCATGAATTTCGGCCAAAACGATCTTTTCCCAAATTTAAATATTTTCTACTGTTCGAAATTCATGGCACATTACCGTACACTGATTTTATAACTGTAACTGGAAATAAACTACCACAGAGGAGTAAGAATGCATATGGTGGCCATCTTTTATCCCAGTGATATAGAGATATCTTAAAAATATTGCACATTATTAAGCCTACTAGTACTAAAGTTCACTGATATGTTATGACTAAGCTGGGTCAGAGTTTTGGACTTTCTATGCCAGACAGCAGACAATGAGCAACCTGGGTAAAAGAAACTGTATACATTGTATACAGGACATATTGTCATTAGTTACCATGTGTTTGGCTTATATCCATCATATCCCTCTGGGGATTTTGCCCATTTCTTCCATATGTTTATCCATAGTCAATGGTGGGTTAACAAATTGGAGTTCATGGGGCACCTGTAATGTCATCTGTGGTCGAGGAATCCAGTCAAGAACCAGGACATGTACCAATCCAGTACCACAAAATGGAGGTGCTGATTGTGTGGGAATCACACTGGAGTTCCAACAGTGTAATACTCAGGAGTGTCCAGGTAAATTATATGTTCTTTTTGTTGAGATTTTATTCATATGCAGTACCATTAATACTGTTTTATTCATGATGTATTAATTAAAATAAAGTATGCCATCTTGTATATTTAAATGTGAAAAGGTCTACAGCTATATAACTGATGTTATGGTATCCAGCTGGTCAGTCTTCAAGAACTATTTTACAAAATACCTTATATTTCAGTGGATGGAGGATACAGTCAGTGGAGCACTTGGGGCACTTGTTCTTCTACTTGTGGAGGTGGCTCTCAAACAAGAACCAGAACTTGCACAAACCCTACTCCAGCTTTTAATGGCAATGACTGTTCTGGTCTTGGACCTAATTCAGAAACACAGCAATGCAACACACAGGGATGTCCAAGTGAGACAGCAACTTTACAAAAATTATTTTCAGGACAAAAATCAAATACATTTTTTTTTCTTTTCTTGTATTAAAAGGGAAAGTGTAAACAAAAAAATCTAGCAGATCTGTATGTTAACAAATTTTATTCATTAATAGAGCATATCTCTACACATCTCATTTGTAGTCAATGGTGGGTTAACAAATTGGAGTTCATGGGGCACCTGTAATGTCACCTGTGGTGGAGGCTCCCAGTCAAGAACCAGGACATGTACCAATCCAGTACCACAAAATGGAGGTGCTGATTGTGTGGGAATCAGACTGGAGTTACAACAGTGTAATACTCAGGGGTGTCCAGGTAAATTATATGTTCTTTTTGTTGAGATTTTATTCATATGCAGTACCATTAATACTGTTTTATTCAGGATGTATTAATTAAAATAAAGTATGCCATCTTGTATATTTAAATGTAAAAAGGTCTACAGCTATATAACTGATGTTATGGTATCCAGCTGGTCAGTCTTCAAGAACTATTGTACAAAATACCTTATATTTCAGTGGATGGAGGATACAGTCAGTGGAGCACTTGGGGCACTTGTTCTTCTACATGTGGAGGTGGCTGTCAAACAAGAACCAGAACTTGCACAAACCCTACTCCAGCTTTTAATGGCAATGACTGTTCTGGTCTTGGACCTAATTCAGAAACACAGCAATGCAACACACAGGGATGTCCAAGTGAGACAGCAACTTTACAAAAATTATTTGCAGGACAAGAATCAAACACTTTTTGTTTTTCTTTTCTTGTATTAAAAGGGAAAGTGTATACAAAAAATCTGGAAGATCTGTATGTTAACAAATTTTATTCATTAAGGCTCCGTTCACATGGAAAATCTATTTTCTAAATAATTAAAAATCTATTTTCGGTATCTTGTGATCACTGTCTGTGCCCTGGATACCCTGCGGCATAATTACTGGCAAAGCGAGCGAGTTACTTCCGAAACTGTAATTAATTCTCGGCTGCGCTCGGAGGAGATTGTGATACCTTTATTTCAGATATTTTAAGTTGGCCTGGTTGAGAATGTGCATTAAATCTGAATGGTTTGGAAGATGCATGGACCGGTTACTTTTGGAACTATATAGGCATTTGCAGTTGTGTTGATGTTTCTCTCCTCCCAGCACTGCTCTTTTATAATTAACAATGAACCAGAACGGATTGAATTTTGAGTGGGAGCTAAAAGACCTGTTGATATAATTTTTCATTCTATTTTCATTTGCAAGTGAGAAAAGCTGAAAGGCAACTCTATCAGACCCCCAAATATAACCATAAATTGAGCCTGACACAATGGTTATTATCAAAGTGCATCAAGAGATCACTTCCACAGGAACTCTGCTTACACCAAAATACTTGTCTCTATCATATCTTGGTTTCAGAGTGTGAATTCCCATCTATTCCAAATGTTGTTGAAGAACGGGGCGGGAATGTGACAGGAGCCAATATCACCTACACCTGCCTGCCTGGGTACAAAGTGGTCTCTGGGGACACCACCAGGACCTGTCTAATCAACGGAACCTGGAGTGGCTCACCGCCTGTCTGTGGATGTAAGAATATGGTGGACAACTCCTAAAATTTAAACAATTAATGAGTACCAATATTAAAAGCTTGCAAGATTTATCATAATTATCAAAAATTTTATCTTAAAATATTTCACTTTTAAGCAACCTATTCCATATCTGCTTAAGATGGAATATCTTAGAAATTATTTATTTGCCAGTTGTTTATTAACAATGCAACAGATGCCATGAACAAGACCTCCTCCCTTAATTAACATCAGAGTGCACAAACCACTGGGCCAGCTTTCATGTGGACCCTTCTGTCAATACCGGTTGTTTTTCTCAACCCAGGACTAATTTTTAATGATACAACCAATTAAAGCTCTCAAGATTCCTAGTCCTACAAGAGTGTCATTTTCTCCAGAGCTCAGTCTATGTGTTTGGCAAAAGAGAAAGGATTTTTGGCAACTTCATCAAGCCCCAATAGTTCTTTAATGACAGAATATGAGGAGTGTGATCATACTTGTTTTGGTCACTTAGTCCCAATTTAACCTCAAAACAGTCTCAAAAGGTTTTTATCAAGCGATACTAAGGCCACACTTTTTTATTTTTATGGATGACATCCTCTGGGGATCCCGAAATCGGTGTGAGAGGGAAAAAAAAAATACTGCTTACGTAAAGGAATGGTGTCAGTACACAGTACACAAACAAATCTACTACAGAAACACGTATCAAACCAACACTATGTCTTTATCCATGCTCTCAAAATATTAAAGCATTGTCAATGCTTCGTAGAAAGGTAAAAAAAAAGTCATGCATAGATATGCTGCATATTACCAAATCTATATTAAGGTTATTTTATGCATTTTGTTGATATACCAATAAATAAAACAAATAATAAACAAACAGTGTGTCTTTATTTGTGCTCTCAGAATATTAAAGCATTATGCACACTTCACAGAAATGTAAAAAATCATGCAAAGATATGCTTAATACTACCAAATCTATTAAAGGTCATTTCAGTCAATGCTGTTTTGTCTACTTTGACTCGCACGAAGCAGCCAAACTGTCGGGTGGCCTGTCTGACCTTCAGCCCACCAAATACCTCAATGCCCTTGTTGACCCTGTTTTTGCTACAAAAAATTTTCTGCTTTGGACAGAATGTCACTGAAATTTTCCAGGCGATAATCGCTGGTTGCCGCCAGCCTTTCGTATAATTATAGACAGGTGATATCTCCATGCCCAATAACAATGGCATATTTACCATTAATCCAAAATGACGGCCTCTGTCCTCTTTATGACTTTAATTGTTGTGTAACTTGACAGTAATCGTAGAGATGAATTTGACGGCAAAGCCACCAATTTCCACGTGGCGATAATACACATGTGCAGAAAGCTCAGTTTCTGGCAAAATTCAATAAAGACATTTGTGATAACCGACTTCTTTGGGGTGAGTTTTTTTTTTTTTTTTTTTTTTTTCGGAGAGCATAGGAAAATCTGTGCACGTGCAGGATGTCATCCATAAAAATAAAAAAGAGGGGCCTAATGTATTCGTACACATATAATCCACTGTCCATACCAAGTACGTACGTATATGTCAGAATTTTGCTCTCGACAATCTCCAGTTCATATAGAGAACATACCAAATTGGTAGATGAGCAGATTTATGGTTCATGGACCAGACAGCGGTATGCTTGTGGCCATAAAAATATTACATTCAGGTTCTTAATTGATGTCTTGAGTCATAAATTTGAGCGTTCATGCTCACAAATCTTCAGTTCAAGTTTGCAAAAGCCTCTTCTGTTTATAAGGTCTGACATATATTTCTATTTATTTCTATAAATACATACATTAATTAATTAGGCTTTAGCTTTAATTAATTTATATATTTGAAGTAATTTAGTTTATATATATATATATCCAGATGGCGGGAGCTGGTTGGCCTGGGGAGCCTGGGGTGATTGCTCTGTGCTGTGTGGGACAGGAACCACATCCAGAAACCGTACCTGTCACGACCCAAATGTGCCCAGTGAACAGGCCCTGTGTACAGGTGGCGCCACCAACTCAACCCAGACAGCAACCTGCTTGGATCAAATCTGCCCACGTATTTAGAAATATTGAACATATTTTTGAACAAAAATATCACATATTACCTTCAGTCATAGATTTATAGATAATGGTACTATTTTGATATATTATAATGTCAGCTGTTAATATCTGAATATGAACTCATGTTATTTTAATAATAATAATAATAATAATTTGTATTTTAAGATACTGTCTCCCTACTATTTTTATGTACAGACACAGATGTGTCTGTACATATTGCCATCACCTGCGTCTGTCGTCGCCGTCGTCGCCATTGTCGCCGTCACCGGCGCCGTGCACTTCCCTTGTAAACACGATAAGTGGAAGGCAGTTTTACTTTTTGGCTTTATATTTACAGAGCTGATGAATATTCATGAAACGCAGGTCAAGTTCGAAAATCAGCATGATCGGGCCATTATTGTAGAAGTTATGCTGTTTTTTTTCACTTTTCAGCATAAATGCAACACTGTAAACACATTTCAAGGAAAACCGATAGGCCTGTTGTCATGAAACTCACAGGAGTAATCGATCCTAGAAAAACGCAGGTCAAGTTCGAAAATCGGCATGATCGGGCCACTATTTTAGTAGTTATGCTGTTTTTTACACTTTTCAGCATATATGCAACACTGTAAACACATTTCAAGGAAAACCGATAGGCCTGTTGTCATGAAACTCACAGGAGTAATCGATCTTACTATAACACAGGTCAAGTTCGAAAATCCACATGATGGGGCCACTATTTTAGTAGTTATGCTGTTTTTTACACTTTTCAGCATATATGCAACACTGTAAACACAATATAAGAAAAACAGATAGGCCAATTGTCATTAAACTCACAGGAGTGGTCATTCCTGCTAAAACGCAGGTTGAGTTCAAAAATCAGCATAATCGGACCATTATTTTAAAGAAATGCTGTTTTTTCACATTTCCTCAGATTAAATTCTTAGGCATGTTAACAGTTTCAATTTTTAATTAATAAGATACGTAAAAGTGTTTGTTTGGCATTCCCTGCATCTTTGCAACATCATTACTTGGTTATGTAAAAATGATGGTAAACTTGTTATGGTGTATTGTGTAATAAAGTGTCAAAAATGGAAATAAACTCATATCATTGCAGTTTGTCAGATTCAATCATTCACTATGTTCAGAATCTCAGAATGGAAGAAATTGGACATTTAACACTGCTCTATTAATATTTTTCCCATCTCATCAATTTTCTTAGTTGATCATATAAAAACGGTAGTAAACTGTTAATTTTGTTTTTATGTTAGAAATTGATAAAACTGGGGAAAAAAAAATAACGTTTCAGAACATTGCTGTCTTGTTTCCATTTTGGCATTTTCAAGTTGTGACTTTGAAGTTCCATGGACCTGAAGACCTTTGCTAGTCACATTTTCTGAATATCCATAATACTAATATTTTATTATTAAAATTGATGGTCATTATGCTTTTAAACATTATGTAATATTGCATCAAAATTAAAAAAAAAAAACTATTTTGGGCACTGCTCCCATGATGACCATTTAAGAAAACCCATGTCAGTTACTGTTCTCAAACTTACAGGAAAGAAACATGGGACTAAAATTCAGCTTCAGTAGGCAATGCAGTCTGTTTTGTAATTCTTACTGCCAGTTAAACGTTTTCACATATTGGCATTTTCAAGGTGTAACTTTGAAGTTCCATGGGCTTGTTTATTATTGCATCAAAATTGGCAAAATTACCTCTTTCGCATCCTTTTTTCTGTTATTTTGTCTGTACATTTGACAGCTTTGCTGCCTTGTTTCTCTAGTTCTCAAATAAATCAATTATTAATTTCTGTTTCATATCACAAGCACATATGTCAATGGTTATTTCAGATTGCAACACAATGAACTGCCTAGGGCTGTGTATAGTGAGAGATCTACACTCCTACTGTGTCTGCCCTCACAGTGTGGAAGACAAAGTTGGCACAGTTGAACACTCTGCGCTCTACATAAAACAGAGGTGATTCTTTCTGAGGAAAAGGATTTAACCACTGAAAATTTAATTGTCATATATTTCCCACTGTCCACAAATTATGAGTTGACATGTAAGATTGGTGTATAAAGTCTGACCCTGAAGCCAAATACTTCTCCAAACTTAATTTTCCAGTTGTTTCTCTTGGATTGGGTTCCCATACTTAGATCGATCTACCAAGATGGATCCATCTCCAAGGGGTTTCTCACTAAATTGCTTTCAGCGTAAGAGGTTTTGATGTCTGGTACCCCCACTGAGGCTGTTAATGATGATTAATTACCTGCTAGCAGCTTAAGTAGGCCTGACAGATATCTGTGCCGCTTAAGTTGATTGCAATTTACCAAAAATCCCCAATTAGGATGATAGTGACTGGGAATGGTCTCTAGGTGTACTGGTCAGTATAAGCTGTCTTACCCTGGAGCCAAGGTGTCCATATTTAATTGTCCATTTGTTTCTCTAGGTGTACTGGTCAGTGTAAGCTGTCTGACCCTGGAGCCAAGGTGTCCATACTTAATTGTCCATTTGTTTCTCTAGGTGTACTGGTCAGTGTAAGCTGTCTGACCCTGGAGCCAAGGTGTCCATACTTAATTGTGCAGTTGTTTCTCTAGGTGTACTGGTCAGTGTAAGCTGTCTGACCCTGGAGCCAAAGTGTCCATACTTAATTGTCCAGTTGTTTCTCTAGGTGTACTGGTCAGTGTAAGCTGTCTGACCCTGGAGCCAAGGTGTCCATATTTAATTGTCCAGTTGTTTCTCTAGGTGTACTGGTCAGTGTAAACTGTCTGACCCTGGAGCCAATGTGTCCATACTTAATTGTCCAGTTGTTTCTCTAGGTGTACTGGTCAGTGTAAGCTGTCTATCCCTGGAGCCAAGGTGTCCATATTTAATTGTCCAGTTGTTTCTCTAGGTGTACTGGTCAGTGTAAGCTGTCTGACCCTGGAGCCAAGGTGTCCCTAGAAGCTGTATGTTATCACTGTGACTCCATGGACTACCTATGGGACCTCAACCCAGTGAACACCACAGTACAGGGACTGGACTGGAGCCAGGACACCACCACTGAGAGAACAGAGAGAGGACTGAGTATTAAACCAGGTGTTCTTATACCTGGGGAGCTCTACCAGGTCACAATACATGGTAAGTATTGTGACAACAGATGAATGGATTTTGCTAATTTGAAGATTTAAGATTTGTCCTTTGGACATACCCATATATTTAAGACTATCTTACACATTTTCTGCAGTGTCATGTCAATATCTTCAGTGCTGTCTACATCATGTCATGTGTGTCTGTAGGTACAAGTCAGTCTGCTGGTACAGTGCTGTCTACATCATGTCATGTGTGTCTGTAGGTACAAGTCAGTCTGCTGGTACAGTGCTGTCTACATCATGTGTCATACAAATGGGGACCAGCCCTAGTCCTGGAATATGCACAGTTTCTCCTTCCACTGGCTTTGAGATTGTCACCAATTTCTCAGTGAATTGCTCTGGGTTCATTGATAGCACCAGTGAACTCCACTACAACTACCATTTTTGGGATGGAGATCCTGCTACCAAGAATCAGTCAGGTAACTGATCTGCAGTTTGTTGATGAATAGTAAAAGAAATGTAGGCAAAGAATTTCCTTGCTTATAAAAGTGTCTGATTTTAAGTGACAGCAATTTTCATTGTTAAAACAAGTGAGGCAAGTCAGTATTACAGAATCACAGTAACTGTTGACTTGTAAATCTTCAATCAAACTTTAGCTGAATATCTGAGTCTGATATGTATGCACATATGGACATGAAGAAGCTTTCATGTATTTCACCTGGGGCCGGTTTCACAAAGCAGTAGTTAGGTAGCGATCGGTAGTTAGCCTTTCGCTAGTTATAGTGCCGTTTCACGTAGCAATCGCTAGTTCTCTCGCTCGTTATTGTCTCGTTGTTACCTTGGATATTTAACGACTGGTCAGAGCAGTCGCTAACTCTAGAGTTTCATCGTACGCATGCGTAGTGAGTGAAAAAAAAAGGTTGCTTAGTTACCGTTGTCTGTCGTTTGTCTTTGTATCCAATATGGCGGCTACCTTTCTTGCTATCCGTACTGCCAGACGGCAACGTAGACTACAGTGTTTTCATGAAAGGCAGAATCTATTAGAATATACACACGATGATGCAATTTACGAGAGGTTGTGCCTAGCTGTGACAAAAAGAGCGGCAAAAAGGTGGTGGAGATTCTTTACGACGACCTCAAAGCAGACATTCTTATGCATTTCCAGCCACCAAAAATTGGAGAGTTAGTGCTTTCGTGACACTTTTACGCAAGAGTTCCACTTCCGGCAGACGGTTTCGAGACTACGGTGAGTAACGAGAGAACTAACGACCGAACTTTACGACTGAACTTAGCGATGAGTTAACTACTTCTTCGTGAAACACCCCTCGAAAATCGCTAAGTTTGCTTGTTAGCGAGGTAGTTCAGTAGTTAGTTGTTCTAACTAACTACTGCTTTGTGAAACCGGCCCCTGAAGCTCATAGTAATATTCCAACACTGAGGGTTGATCTGTTGGTATCCACCAATATTTGTGTAAAAATGTTCATATTTTCCTCAGGTATCCTGTTAGGCAGCAGTTCTGGTGGTTATATCCACATCTCTGCTCTGTCTGTGTCCCAAGCCAGTGAGAACAGTCAGGGGGAGGTCCGTGTGCATGCTGTCAATGACAATGGTATGAGGACTGTGGTGACTTCCACTGTCCAGGTATGTTTATATTATCTTTGGGGGTTAGAGTGTGTACATGTTGTCAATGACAATGGTATGAAGACTGTGGTGACTTCCACTGTCCAGGTATGTTTATATTATCTGTGGGGGTTAGAGTGTGTACATGTTGTCAATGACAATGGTATGAGGACTGTGGTGACTTCCACTGTCCAGGTATGTAATTGACATTATCTGTGGGGGTTAGAGTGTGTACATGTTGTCAATGACAATGGTATGAAGACTGTGGTGACTTCCACTGTCCAGGTATGTTTACATTATCTGTGGGGGTTAGAGTGTGTACATGTTGTCAATGACAATGGTATGAGGACTGTGGTGACTTCAACTGTCCAGGTATGTTTATATTATCTGTGGGGGTTAGAGTGTGTACATGTTGTCAATGACAATGGTATGAGGACTGTGGTGACTTCCACTGTCCAGGTATGTTTACATTAAATTTGCATTCTCTGCCAAACCTACTGGCCTTTTGGGACTTTTTTAAAGCAAGTATTTGCTAAAGGTGGAGGGGGGGGTGGAGTAAATAAGGCTGGAATATGGAACTGAGTAGGTATGGATGTAGCACTCTTTTCTTTTATGTATCATATTATTTTATGTATCACCATTTATTTTATGTATCATATCATATCATATCATATCATATATACATTTTCTGTTTAAGGTCCGTCCATTAAGTGACAATCCTGATTTTGTAGACAGTGATGTTGGTACCTTTCTAGAGGAGATAACAGGGGATAGGAACGGTTTCTTGTGGACTGCTGTGAGGGAGGGCGACCAGACAGGTGCTGTCTATTTATATAACTGTAAACCTTTAACACTTGGGTTGTCATTTTTTATTGATTATTTATTGCTTTTATTATGATTTGTATTAAATTGTATTTTTAATTACATTCTTTCCTGTGCTATTCACTTTTAGCTGTTCTACAGCTGGTTAAAGCTGTCAGTCATGTAAAAATCTACATGTTATTAATATTTTGGTCTCACCCTTCTCTGTGATATTTGCTTTTAGTTGTTCTACAGCTGGTTGAAGCTGTCAGTCATGTAAAGATCTACATGTTATTAATTTTGGTCTCACCCTTCTCTGTGATATTTGCTTTTAGCTGTTCTACAGCTGGTTGAAGCCATCAGTTCCTTGCTGAATTCTGGGACAGAGAATTTACCTGACTCAAAAAGACGGGAACAGGTAAATAAATGTGTTGATAAATAAATTAATTAAAGTGAAAATAAATGATGATGAAGAAGTAGAGGGTTAGATAATAAATATAAGAAATGAATAGACAAAAAAAAATAAATTATATATATATTTTGAAAGACAGCTAGTAGTGAATGATGATTGGTGAATGATGATTGTGTTAGTTGAGACAAAGTTGGGACTGGCAAATTTGGCTTTGTTATTTTGGCTGATTTTAAATTAGATGAAATTAAAATGATTGTATTTCTCTGATAATTGTTAAAGATACCATAATATCAAAGTATGTTTATTTAGCACTCAATAAAACATATGGCATCAGTAAATCTTTTCTTCCACAGATACGCAGTGATATGATGGAGGCAGTGGGTAATTTAACTATTGACAGCCTATCTACTGCCCATCAAGCAGCAGAGACGCTGGCCAAACTCACAGAACACACCACAGAGATTACTGCTCACTCACAGGTACTGAACACTGGATGTCTTTTTGCATTGTAGATAGTTGCCTCTAATCTAGTATTTATATTCTTTAGGCTTCAGTTTTTTATGTTTAATCCTCAAAACTTGTTATATCAGATTAAAAATTGTACAAACTGGTTCTCATGAATGAATTCCCTAATAGCAAAATATCAGACCTGCTGCAAACCCTCTCTAAAATTCAGTGCAAATTAGCTGCAAGTTTGCTTCTAATTTGCTGTGAATTTGCAAGAACTTGAGTACTTTCTTGCAACCTTACTGCAAACTTCATATGTTCTTGCAAACCTGCTGTAAACTTAAGTTGTTATTGCAAATTTGTTGCAAATCAGCAGCAATAAAATTTTTCCTTGCAAACTCCTGGAAACTAGTTGCTGCAAATTTTTTTTTTTTTTTTTTTTTTTTTTTTTTTTTTGGCTATGGGTTTTTTGGTTTTAGACTTGCCCTTCAAGAAATCGACGGAAAATAGCTCTTTTTCAAATTTGAATGGGCACTGTAGAAAACATATAACAGCTAAAGCTCTCAAATTAGGCACATAGGTGTGATATCATGTGAAGAATAAGTTCCGTAAATTTCAATCCAAGCAGTTAAGTACATTTTGAGACAGAACGCTTTAAATGTGGAGCAAACCGTAACACTTATCCCTTCAAGATCTCGACGAAAACCGGAAGTGCGTCATGACGTCACTCGCTTGTACTTGGAAGGGTGCTGGGTGATTTTCCGATGAGAAATATTTCATGGCTTAGATCTAGATCTATACAAATGTTCGGAAAATGACCATGCTGATAAAAGAAAATTCACTAATCAAAACTGAAACTACGTAATTACATAGAAAAACATTGTGCATTTCTGACCTCGACTTGTCAGTGTAAACAAAGTGTACTGAACGCATTGCAAGCAAGCACATGAATGCCGCGTTTGATACTTTGTATCAGACGCTTGATTTTACTTGACAACACAGTGTTTACGATGGGCATGACAGGAAAAACAGTGCAAAAAACACGCACTTCCGGTTTTCGTCGATTTCTTGAAGGCGGCGATTTCTTGAAGGGCGAGTCTATATGCAGACACTGCAAGTGGAATAATTTCATACCGTTATCTGGAATGTGTTATGTACTTGTCATAATGAAGTTCTTTCTTGTTTCTGTATGTTTTCCAGCTTTTCCTGTTTCTGTCCGTTGTACTTTAATATGCAAAACAGTTGAACTGTTGAAATAGATTTTTTATAGCTTCTTGTATCTGTATTGTAAAAAAGTTGTTTTTTTTTTAAGATGAAGCATGTTTTTAAAGTCATAATAACTCTTCGTTTTGGCCAAAAATTGGATTTTCCTGGAAAAAACGGCAATTTTCCCGTACTTACCAATGGCCAACGACCCCATTCCTGCATTCAAAGTTAATCCAGGGTTTTTTTCCTAAACGTACGTTTTTTTGTCGGAGCTCTCTCTGACATTGCAAAGTCACTGGTGACCTACTTAAAACCGCGGGAAAAGCAGACAACAACAACACTATATAAGATTCATGAGATATATTTGTCTTTTTGTTAAAAATGCATTTATATCTACAATGTGTGCCATTCTGGGCTTTTCGTTATCTGACGCACTGTACAAAAACTCGCAACTTACATCTGAGGGTTTCCCGACATGTTATTTTGGTCTCGAATGAACGCGAGAATCTGCGTGACACCATTACGTCATTAGCAACGAATGCACTTGTCGACCGGAAAAAAGGGATCGAAAGCCCTATTGACAAGCACAGATTTTAGTTTTCCTACAATAACGGCCGTTTTAGTGGTAAAATACAATAGAATATATTTCCATGCGTTGTTTACAATGTATTTCATGCGGATTTTTGAATCTCAAAGGAAGAGTTATTATTGCTTTAACCTATTGATGAACAGTGGGAACATCATGCCCCAAAGGTTAAAAACATGTCTTGTTTCTTTTGTGACAATTGACAATTTCCTGGAGCAGTCTTGGACTACTTCCATATTGATTAGATTATTCTTCAGACTTCAGGCATGGACACAGTGGAGAGGGTATCCCAGGTGTTGAGCAGTGGACAGACAAATGCCACTTTTACTGAAGTAGAGGACACTGCAACGTAAGCCAGGAAAGAAACTCTTTAAAAGTACTTTGTAACATACTAAGAATTGAAGAGACACCTTGCAGTCTTCCTAGCCCCCAGTTCACAAAGAATCTTAAATCCATAGTTGACTAGCTTGAGCTGAGTGACATAACAAGGTCAACTACGCTGCAGTCGATTAAGATTGTTTCACAAAAATCCTAAGTCCTAGCTCACTGTTCTTACCATAGTCAATGTGCACGAGAAAATCTCTCAGAAAAAGAGGTGTAAAAATCATAAAGTTTTGGCGAGAACGGTTGTGTATCAACAATAAAAATCAGTCAAAACATAAAACAAAGTTTGTTTTTGAGCTGTATTGATCAGTTTAACTTCAAAACAACTTCAAAGTAACAGTAAAACATTAGCTTGTCTTGGAACGCTGCTGTAGGACATCTAGCAGTCAAGAATATAAACAACCCCGCGATAAATATCTTTATAAGCTGTTCATCGTTAAACTTCAAATATTGTTTCTTATTATTCAGTATGATTCTACAATCCACCTCTAACCTGTTGAATGCAACCATGGAGGAGTCGAGAGAAGTGAATATCACCAACATGACACAACTTGAGGAGGTCAAAGTGCAAAAGGTGAGAAGACAGATCAGAAGCAAGACAGCTTTTTTTTTCTTTTTAATCTTAGCGTAAGGGACCATTCCCAGATACTATCATACTGACTGTGTTCAATCTATCTCAGAGGGGATTCTCACAAAATTGTAATCAACTTTAGCAGCTTAGATGTCTGTCATGCCTACTGAAGCTACTAGGGGGTAATTAATTCTCGTTTAGCAGTTTTAGTAGGTGTGCCAGACATCTATGCAGCTTAAGCTAAAAACAATTTAATATGAAACCCCTTGGAGATGGATCGAACCTGTTAGATCAATCTAGGTATGGGAACCCAGTCTTAGTGACCTGACTGATTAATTCTCATCCAGACAAGCTTGTAGTTAGGGATTTTAAAGGGAGAGGGGTCTTTTTCTGAAAAAGTGGATCTTTTACCATGAGTACCTACATAAAGATTAATAATTCTTACCTTCGCAGACCTTTTTTCCGACAAAAAGGGCAAATATTTGAACTCCACTTACCTCCTTGGCTATGGGCCTGCAATTTAACAGGCAAGAAAGCTGCAACAAAACAACCAGCCAGATCAATCAAACAACCAGCAAGATCAACCAAACAACTAGAAACATCAATCGAACAACCAAACAGTCAGCAACATCAACCAAACAATCAGCAACATCAATCAAATAAATCACTTACATTGTACCAAACACAAAAGAGGAAGAGAAAAAAGAAAAATTGGCACGCTCTTTGCTCAGACTAAACAAAACAATTTCCTCTATGAAACATGCAAACAACCAACAACTAACAAACCAACCCTTTAATCAAAAGCAAAGAAAAAAGTTCCTGCACCAAATAGTCTAATCCCTAATTATGAACCTCTCCAAACAAGATGTTAAATGTGCATTTTCCTCTTGCAGACCAGATACATAGCAAATAAAGCACTTAGTATCATCAGCACTATCTCAGACACTGTGCTGGCAAAACAGGTGCCAGGAGAGGAGCCCACTGTTATAGCCACCAAGACTTTCAGTGTCAAGGTAAGTAAGCTTTGCCAAGAACAAGAATGAACCCACATGCTTAAGATTTAACATGTGGTATGTCTTAACTATTGTGATAAGGCTAACTGTCAGGTTTGCCCTTGAATTGGTTCAAATGGTTACAGAATATGTATCTTTCAGTATTGATGCCCCAGTTTCATAAAAAAGACCGCAGTAGAATGTTAATTAAACCCATACTTATCAAAATCTAAGAAGTGTTCAGCATCTTTAAGTTTAGAAATGACATGGTTAAACACAAACGTTCACTTTATTATTTAATCTAATGTTAATCATATTGACTATTACCTAAAAAAAATCACCAATTTGTAAGTAATATGGTAGCAAAAATGTTTGTTGAAAAGAAATTAAACCCTTTTGTGCAGCTCTCTTATCATTTGATAGAGAGCCCCAAAAATATTGTCCTATCTATTTTTATTTCAACTTGAATCAGTTTTGCACCTTTCTGTGGTTCACTCATTTTTAAAGTCAACCTTGGCATCATATACTTTATGCCACGAGTAATTGTGTTTTAGTGTCAAAAATTAGACCTGGACACAATGAGTAGTTCCCAGCAGCTGCAGGTGCCCCAGGTCAGCTCAGCAGAAAGGGGGAATGATGAGACACCACCATGTATGGTCGGCAGCTTTGTCTTACATTCTGTTCAGGATATGCACCGTTATGGAAATAAAAATATATCCTCTGCAGTAAATTTGCAGGTACTATAGCTGTTTTTTATTTGATTTTATTCACTTATTTGTTTATTTAACTGCTCATTGCTCACATGCTTGCACAATCTGCAAGGTCATCCATTTGTCCTAAGCCTTCAGTAGGTAATACCTTGATTAGACCAGTAGATTTT
The DNA here is from genome assembly GCF_051362555.1 of Lingula anatina. Classification (NCBI taxonomy): domain Eukaryota; kingdom Metazoa; phylum Brachiopoda; class Lingulata; order Lingulida; family Lingulidae; genus Lingula; species Lingula anatina. Next base: position 25,239,475 of record NC_141771.1, read on the forward strand.
TCAGAAAGTGTGGATTTATTGGTCTAACATTGGCATGAAATTTTTTCAAAAGAGCTTCTGATTTGATTTAAGGTTTTTTTATTTTCAAAAAAGTAACTGTTACATGAATGTTCTTATTAAAAAAACAAGGTTAATTATCTATATTATCACTGTAAGAGAGAGAAAATGTTGAGTCTTTTTGATGTATATTCAGACCCACGCATCACTTTGGACCAGTACATTTAAGGGAAGTGGTTGTCCAAATGGCCAGTAAGCAGAAAAAATTTATGGCACAGACTGTAACTGCTTTAACTAATATATCACATAGTGTGTGTGTGTGTGTGTGTGGGGGGGGGGGGGGGGGGGGGGGGGATTGTAATCAAAGACAGACACTTTGATGTTATTTTATTTTTTCATTTATTTAACATTGTAAATGCTTTAAGAGAGCTGTCCTTATATATGATTTCTTGAACATACGCATATTTTAGTATCTAAGAGTAAAATGAGTGTTTATTTATTTATTTATTTATTTATCAGATGTTCTACATGCCAGAGAATCCATTCACCTGGGATGTTTCAGCTCAAGATGTCACCTCCGGCTGCTTTGGTCTTGAAATGACTGTAGATGGCGCTAGGTCCCAGCTCGAATGGCTGCCAGAACCAGTAGATATTTACATCCCTGTTGGAGGTAAGGAAATAAAAGAAGTCACATAGACTAGTGACTTGTTGCTACAACATATTCCATAAAAGGGAATTATTTTGATTATACTTTTGATACTTTGTCTTCAAATTTCTGCTTTACTTTCATATTCTTTCAAAACACTTTATATTCAAGCATTTTCCATATTACATGTATGTTAAGAAATCTGACATGCAGCTATGTAATGGATTTTGAATTAACAAGTTTAAAACATAATTATAGAGATACTGCTAGCAAGCTGGAGCCGGTTTCACAAAGCAGTAGTTAGTTAGCGATCGGCAGTTAGCCTCTCGCTAGTTATGAGTGCCGTTTCATGAAGCAATCGCTAGTTCTCTCACTCATTATTGTCTCGTTGTTGCCTTGGATATTTAACGACTGGTCAGACCAGTCGCTAACTCTAGAGTTTCATCGTATGCATGCGTAATGAGTGAAATAAAAAGGTTGCTTAGTTACCGTTGTCTGTCGTTTGTCTTTGTATCCAATATGGCGGCTACCTTTCTTGCTATCCATACCGCCAGACGGCAACGTAGACTACGACATTTTCATAAAAGGCAGAATCTATTAGAATATACACACGATGATGCAATTTACGAGAGGTTGCGCCTAGCTGTGACAAAAAGAGCGGCAAAAAGGTGGTGGAGATCCTTTACGACGACCTCAAAGCAGACGTTCTTATGCATTTCCAGCCACCAAAAATTGGAGAGTTAGTGCTTTCGTGACACTTTTACACAAGAGTTCCACTTCCGGCAGACGGTTTCAAGACTACGGTGAGTAACGAGAGAACTAACGACCGAACTTTACGACTGAACTTAGCGATAAGTTAACTACTGCTTCGTGAAACACCCCTCGAAAATTGCTAAGTTTGCTCGTTAGCGAGGTAGTTCAGTAGTTAATTGTTCTAAATAACTACTGCTTTGTGAAACCGGCCCCTGGCTTACTGCTTCAGTTGGCAACAAGATTACATGAGATTTAAATAAATCCATGAAAAAGATTGTAAAAAATCTTAATCCTTTATACTAGAGGCTGACATGAACTGTGGTATCACCATGCTCCAACTTGAAGAAGGAACTAACGGGACCATGGTGGACGTTATTTACTTCAAGTTTGATGCTGAGACCAACAAATCACATCAGATCACCATCTGGCCAGCAGACAATAATGCCACCCTGCAAGTTTACCTAAAAGCCAATGCCAGGCCTAGCAAGGAAGAGGTATGCTGCTAAATAGGTGCTTTTCTGTGTGACAAAATATAGTTCTGATAAATTTTTAATATTTTTTCACAGAAAAGTTCTTTTTGAAGTAAGTTATGTGGTCAATTATTGTTGAAACATTAGTATTAAATAGCTAGTAGCTAAGTATTTTTTTTAAGTATGCAGAAATTTAAAAGGATAACAACTGTTAATTTTGGTAAAAAAATGAATATTCCTGGGGTAAATGACAATTTTTCCATACTTTCCAATGGTTAATGAATCCATTTCTACATTCAAAGTTAGTCCCTGTTTTTTTCTAAAAGGATTTTTTTTTCTTCTTTTTTTGTAATATAATCTCTTAACAGTTTATTACAGAGTATAGCTATCTATGGAGGTCACGTGATCCAATGACAAGCACAAATTTCAGAATAATTACTATAACTGCCGTTTTTGTGGTAAAATAGAATAAATTAGATTTCTGAGTTATTTACAATGTATTTATTGTGAAATATAGAGCTCACATGAAGAGTTATCCCTTTAATCACCTCAAAAGCATAGCACAAAAATGTAATAAATCAGTGAGTAATTAATTACTGTTCAGTTACAATTAAATTATGTGAGGACTCATTTAATTTTTTCCTAATTGATTAATTTCCCAGATCTTAAACAGCACTACAGTTATCCCTGTTCCCGAGGAGATGCGTTATCGTCATGGCAACCAAAGTGCCAGTGGCTATGTTTTGTTTGTCCCAGAAAATGAAACCACTGAAGCAGACACTGTATATTACATGGGAATCATTTTATTTAATACCAGTGATTCTGAGAACAGTGAGTAGGAACAGAACAGTGATTTAAAAAAAAAATTGATTTTCATTATTGTGGACTTTTACTAATTCTTAATTTTACAAGTTCATTTAAAATATATATTGCATTTAATTATACATTGTATTATGTACAGATGTGTCTGTACATATAGCCATCACCTGCGTCTGTCATCACCATCGTCATTGTCAGCGTGCACTTTCACCGATAACTCAATAAGTGGAAACATGTATTATCTTTTGTCTTCAAACTTATGGAACTTATGAATATAAATAAAATACAGGTCAAGTTCGAAATCAGCTTGATCGGACAATTTTTAGAAAAGTTATGCAGTTTTTTTTTCCTTTTTTCAGGATATATGCAACACTGATAACACATTTCAAGGAAAACCCATAGGCCTCTTGCACAGAAATAATTAATATAACTAAAATACAGATTGAGTTTGAAAACCAGCTTGATCGGTTCAATTTTGATGAAGTTATGCCTTTTTATGTATATGAGTGTTTTTTTTTTCCTCAGAGTCAATTCTTAGGCATGTTAACAGTCTCATTATTGAACTAATTAGATACCTTAAAGTGTTCTTTTGACATTTTCTGCATCTTAGCAACATTGTTAGAAAATGTTATAAATTATAATGATGGTAAACCTGTTATTGTGTAATGAAGTGTCAAAAATGGATATAAATTCTCATCATTGCAGTTTGTCAGATTCAATCACTATGTTCAGAATCTCACAATGGAGCAAACTGGACATTTAAAATTGTTGTATTGATATTTTACCTATTTCAGCAATTTTCTTAGTTGATTATATAAAAACGACATTTCTGTACAGTTATCTCTTGTTTATATTTTGGCATTTTCAAGGTGTGACTTTAAACTTCCATGGGCTTGAAGAACTTTGCAAGTCACATTTTCTGAATGTCCATGACACTTCTATTTTATTGTTAAGGATTAGTGGTGATTATGCTGTTAAGCATTATGTAATATTACAACAAAATTGAAGAAAACCCTGTTTTGGGCACTGCCTCCTTTGTGACCATTAAGGGAAAACCATGTCACTTACACTTCTTGAACTTACAGGAAAGAAGCATAAGACTAAAATGCTGCCCGAGTTGGAAAAGCAGTCTTTTTGGCTTTGTTTTACATTTTGTGAATTTTTTATCTTTCACATATTGGCATTTTGAATGTGGTTTTTGAACTCCCACGGGCATGTATTAAGCCCAGTGGTAATCAAATTTTCTACATGTCCTTGTTGTTAATAGTATATAATTAAAAATTGGTGGTAATTATACAGTTAATCCTTATGTAATATTGAATAAAAATTGACAAAAAAATCTACTTCGTTCACCAAAGAAAACTTTTTTTTTTTAACTTACAAGAATGATTCTTAGGATTGACATATAGGATTATTGAATTTTTATTGAATTTATGCAATTTTTTGTGAAATTTTTATTTTTCTCATTCTGGCATTATATGAGTGTGAAAAATAAATGCTCAATGGACCTGGCCCCCGTTTCACAAAGAATCTTAAATCCGTAGTCGACTAGCTCGAGCTGGGTGGCCTAGCTAGGTCGACTTAGCTGCAGTCGACTAGGAGTGTTTCACAAAGAATCTAACGTCTTAGCTTGGCGGGCTTACCGTAGTCGACGCGCACAAGAAACTCTTCAAGAAAAGGAGGTGTAAAATTGCAAAAGTTTCACAAGACATGACGTTTCATGGCCTCTTTCGGCCGAGAACGAACGTTTATCAACAGTAAAAATCAGCCAAAACAGAAACAAAGTTTGTTTTTGAACTTTACTGATTAGTTTAACTTCGATACAACTTCAAAGTAACAGTTAAACATTAGCTTGTCGTGGAACACTACTGAGGGACGTCTAGCGGTCAAAAACATAAACAAACACGCGATCGGCTGGGTAAAGTGGAATTTTATTTTTTATTTTAATATTCCATAAATGTCAGTGCTATTCAAGGATATTATAACACAATATCTTGAAGGAGGTATGTTCTTTCCAAATTTTTGTTGTTTATACTCTCATTTACCGAGTTTTAGTTGAGCTTGCCGACTTAAGTCTCCTCCCGAGGAGGCTTGACATCGTCGACTTACAGCTAAGAAAATAACGACGTAAGCGACCTTTTAGATTCTTTGTGAAACGGGACTTAGTGACGTAACGACTTAATTACGTTGGTAACCAAGCCCTAAGTCAGGGAAACCGACTTAAGTTTTTTTGTGAAACGGGGGCCTGAAGCCTTATGCTTTTACTTTTGCCAGTATTACTTTAAGTTAATTTTACATATGGTCAAGTACAAATAAATTCATATAACTACAGGATGTTAAAGGGTAATTTATGGTACTGTAATGTATTAGGGATTTTAAACTCTAATATATTCCAATAAAACAAGATAATCTTCAACATTTTAACTGATATCTTAGTTAATTATTGCACAAAGTTTCAGGCAGATGGTTTGCAGAATAAGGTGCTTGTTTGTTTTTATTTTCTTTAATATTGATATCTTGATAGAGATTGGCTCTAGTACAATGGTATTGGGAACTATACTCCATCACTGTCTTTGTACGCTGTAATATATTGGTACCAGTACATTAGTATTGAATACTATACTCCATCACTGTCTGTGTACACTGTAACATATTGGTACCAGTACATTAGTATTGAATACTATACTCCATCACTGTCTGTGTACACTGTAACATATTGGTACCAGTACATTAGTATTGAATACTATACTCCATCACTGTCTGTGTACACTGTAACATATTGGTACCAGTACATTAGTATTGAATACTATACTCCATCACTGTCTGTGTACACTGTAACATATTGGTACCAGTACATTAGTATTGAATACTATACTCCATCACTGTCTGTGTACACTGTAACATATTGGTACCAGTACATTAGTATTGAATACTATACTCCATCACTGTCTGTGTACACTGTAACATATTGGTACCAGTACATTAGTATTGAATACTATACTCCATCACTGTCTGTGTACACTGTAACATATTGGTACCAGTACATTAGTATTGAATACTATACTCCATCACTGTCTGTGTACACTGTAATATATTGGTACCAGTACATTAGTATTGAATACTATACTCCATCACTGTCTTTGTACACTGTAATATATTGGTACCAGTACATTAGTATTGAATACTATACTCCATCACTGTCTGTGTACACTGTAACATATTGGTACCAGTACATTAGTATTGAATACTATACTCCATCACTGTCTGTGTACACTGTAACATATTGGTACCAGTACATTAGTATTGAATACTATACTCCATCACTGTCTGTGTACACTGTAACATATTGGTACCAGTACATTAGTATTGAATACTATACTCCATCACTGTCTGTGTACACTGTAATATATTGGTACCAGTACATTAGTATTGAATACTATACTCCATCACTGTCTTTGTACACTGTAATATATTGGTACCAGTACATTAGCATTGAATACTATACTCCATCACTGTCTTTGTACACTGTAATATATTGGTACCAGTACATTAGTATTGAATACTATACTCCATCACTGTCTGTGTATATTATTACATATTGGTACCAGTACATTAGTATTGAATACTATACTCCATCACTGTCTGTGTACACTGTAACATATTGGTACCAGTACATTAGTATTGAATACTATACTCCATCACTGTCTGTGTACACTGTAATATATTGGTACCAGTACATTAGTATTGAATACTATACTACATCACTGTCTGTGTATATTATTACATATTGGTACCAGTACATTAGTATTGAATACTACGGTAATGTGCCATGAATTTCGAACAGTAGAAAATAATTAAATTTGGGAAAAGATCGTTCTGGCCGAAATTCATGAAATGGAGGTGCTCAGAACTTCCGAAAGTTCGAATTTCATGGAATTCTGTCAATTTTGACCGAAAGTTGTCTGTTCGTCGCTAGGCCTTCTGTTATCTTCTCCCGACGATCTATTTAGAGTTACCATAATGTATGATGTGTGAGTGTCGGTAATTGCGACCAAAGGTATACACGTACTTTCACCCGATCACTGTGTATGGCCCATAGATAGAGCGGTACTGTTGTCTAGGGCCGCAAAACAGCATCGTTATCAGTAGTGTCGTTTTTCAAAAGCGATTCTGGCAGCCAGAAACTAGTGTCGTTTTTCAAAAACGATCCTGGCGCTCAGAACGGGAGTGGACGGAGGGAGAGACGGCCGACGATTAGCGTCTGCCACGACCAGATAACCTTTACTATGGAAGCTTAGTGTTACCGTTGCTCCTTTCCGTGCACTGAAACCGAGACGACAGCCGATCAGTGTCTATGGCGCACGTGCAGGTAGCCTTCATCTGCGATAAGAGTCTTCCGCGACCAGGTTCGTTGCCTTTACCGTTAAAGTCGGGTGGAGCTTTACGCGCGAATGTGTCCTCATCTCGCCGTTCGCGGGTCGGTGTCTCCGACGCATACGTAGCCTTCCCTGCAGAAGCCGGCCTCGGCACTACGGCCTCTCCTCCGTGCGGGGAGGCCACTACGACCGCAGATCGGTATGTGCGGCGCACAGGTAGCCTTCGCCACGGCAGCCGAACTGTGTATTACGGTCTCTATCCGTCGTGCGCTGCGACCAAGATGACCGCTGATTGTTGTCTGCGATCAAATATACTAGGTTTGGGGGGGTGGGTGGGGGGGTGGGGTGGGGGGGGTGCAGGGCCGTTTTTTTTTTTTTTTTTTCGCTCAGGCAACCCATTCTTAACCAGCAGCATCAACTGATTTCCTGGCGCATAGTTGCGTCAATGTACGCATTTGAAAAGCGTGTACGTTTTGTCATTGAAACCATCTTCAAACAAACGCGAGAGATAGGTAATCTAGAGTAAACCGAAAAGGCAGTTTTTATATGCGTTCAAGGGACTAGAAGATCGTCAATGGGAGATAGTGAGCGATCTGAGCGCGACAATAAGCCAATTTCCACACTAGTTCAAGGGATTTCGTTACTATATTCGTCAGCAAGAGATCGTCAGCGATCCGAGCAAGCATAGAAGCTTGGAATTTTTGTCCATGCTAGAAGGCAATTTTCATGTAGTCAGCAGGATATGGTTTGCTGGTTTGCGACAGGGGCGTAACCAGGCATATGCACGGATACACTGTGCGTATATAATTTTTTAGCCAACCATGATATTATTCTCTATAAATCTAGTGTACTTTTCAAGGAATATTATCGAAAATCCCCTTCGATTATAAGTCAATGTCACCTGAATGTACAAATTCTCTGTATAATTTATATATGCACCATTGTTCTGACACCCTTTTCCGTTTGCTTTCGCAGAACTGAGGTAAACAATACAGTTACCATCTGAAGTCCGATCTTAATCGTCCATCTAGCTGGAACTTGCTTTACCTCTTAATTAGAGGGTAGAGTGCCCTTCAGCTCACAGGTAGCTTTTGTCTTGAGTGTATCGAACGCGATATTTATCTCAGATAAAAATCTACCTGTGTGTTATTTTCAAAGAGCTGCTCCAGCAGACCTGGGGGCACTAGATAAATCTGATCATCGGGCTAAACAAGGAGCCAGAGAAACAAAGGAAGATTGACTTTTCCAGAAAAGTGTCAAAGAATTTTGACACGGACTTGATCCAGCATAACCCTCCAAACTAACGGGGTGGCATGGGCCTTTTTTTACAAAATTTACAAACAATTAAACTTAGATATATTACAATTTTATCCTTTAATATAATTTTATGAGGCATGCACCCGCATGTAAGCTGGGTGATGTAAGTAAGCCCCTAGTTAAATAAATATACCCTTATGATCAAGGCTTTTCCAAGCGAACCGTCCAGTCGTCATTTGGACGGCCGCTGACATCACCGGACGGCCTGTATTTTCAAAGACGGCTAGACGGCCTGCGACTTTTTTTTTAATGACGTCTTGGCTTGTCGGGGCAGCCGTGGATGTTGTAAGAAATTTTCTTAGAGTAATTTGACGTACCTAGCTTTTATGATGCGTCACAGATGAATGGTACTACTTTGTAGTGTACGCTGATATTCAGTTACGATGAAACGACTTCCTAAAGCTTACAAAACACAATAAAATGTTGCTATGAACTTTAAGATACACATTCCACGCCGTATGCAGCAGTGACAAGAGTGACCTTCATGCGGTACAAAACACTAAGCAAACTACAGGCCAATTTGTGAAAGGGGACACCTTCCGGACCTTCATACGCACGGCAACTGACAAAGCTGATTGACAAAAAGGAAAATTTCAATTTTTCAGGGAGAGATCGTTCGCAATCCGAGAGAGACCAGGAGGCAATTTTCATATTTGTTAAAGAGACTTCGTAAGCCAAAGGGCGAGAAGAGAACGCAATTTTCGTATCGTCAGCGTCGCAATCCGAGTGAAACGAGAAAGCTCATACTCGTTCAGTGGCTTTCGTTTGCGGAAGATCGTCAGCCGGAGATCGTTCTCGATTGTTTTTAACCCTCCATCCCTCCCCATTTATAATTTTTAAAAATATTTTTCATTTCATTTGTACATTTCAAGGGACTTCATTAGCGGAAGATCGTCAGCTGGAGATCGTGAACGATCTGAGCGAGACAAGAAAGCAATAATGGTTATCTTTGTTGCAGCTCTTAATATTGCTCTTTTGTTCTGTTACTGAAGTCTCTACTGTTAACAATGCTATTGTGCGCCTCAGCAAAACTACCGATCGCTATCTCACACCGAATATTGCGGTAAAGAAACAACAGCCCGACAGTACAACTCTTAATAGATTCTCCTGTTATCTGAATGAATGGATATGACGATGTTGTTTAGCGTCCTTAACTAACTGTACTGATCGTTATCTTGCACCTTGGGCCGCACACGTAGTACTCAGGTAAAGGTACGCTAGGGCAACATTGCCGACTGTTAGATCTTCATAAGCGCGAGAATAGCCCGGTGGCCGATTTTAAGGTGTACGAAATTCACGAAATCAAGATCGCGCAAAATTGCTTACTGGCCGAAATTCATGGTCCAGAAAAAACTCCAGACGGCCGATTTTAAGATCGTTCGAAATTCAAGAGCCGTTCGAAATTCATGGCACTTTACCGTATACTCCATCACTGTCTGTGTACACTGTAATATATTGGTACCAGTACATTAGTATTGAATACTATACTCCATCACTGTCTGTGTACACTGTAACATATTGGTACCAGTACATTAGTATTGAATACTATACTCCATCACTGTCTGTGTACACTGTAACATATTGGTACCAGTACATTAGTATTGAATACTATACTCCATCACTGTCTTTGTACACTGTAATATATTGGTACCAGTACATTAGTATTGAATACTATACTCCATCACTGTCTTTGTACACTGTAACATATTGGTACCAGTACATTAGTATTGAATACTATACTCCATCACTGTCTGTGTACACTGTAACATATTGGTACCAGTACATTAGTATTGAATACTATACTCCATCACTGTCTGTGTATATTATTACATATTGGTACCAGTACATTAGTATTGGGTGCTACAATGTATATCCCCTGGACAACGCTATCCACTGATGATGAAATGCACTTTCCTCTGGGTACTACTATTTTTATCCATAGGATGATTAACAATTACTATGTTACAATACACAGGGCACCTAGATGTTAATGAGAGTGTCCAACTTCTGGTCACAGTCCACTCCAGTGTCTGTCTGTTCTGGGATGTTAATTAACAATTATTACTATGTTACAATACCACAGGGCACCTAGATGTTAATGAGAGTGTCCAACTTCTGGTCACAGTCCATTCCAGTGTCTGTCTGTTCTGGGATGTTAATTAACAATTATTACTATGTTACAATACACAGGGCACCTAGATGTTAATGAGAGTGTCCAACTTCTGGTCACAGTCCATTCCAGTGCCTGTCTGTTCTGGGGTGTTAATTAACAATTATTACTATGTTACAATACACAGGGCACCTAGATGTTAATGAGAGTGTCCAACTTCTGGTCACAGTCCACTCCAGTCTGTCTGTTCTGGGGTGTTAATTAACAATTATTACTATGTTACAATACACAGGGCACCTAGATGTTAATGAGAGTGTCCAACTTCTGGTCACAGTCCATTCCAGTGTCTGTCTGTTCTGGGATGTTAATTAACAATTATTACTATGTTACAATACACAGGGCACCTAGATGTTAATGAGAGTGTCCAACTTCTGGTCACAGTCCATTCTAGTGCCTGTCTGTTCTGGGATGAGCAGAGAGAAATCTGGAGTAGTGAAGGATGTAAGGTAGTCAGCTTTTTTGTTTCAATATAGATGGATTGATAGAATAATAAATAGATAAATAAATATGAAAACATTGACCAGGGTTTTCACCTAATACATTTCCCACTTTCTGTATCCAAAACATTGACCAGGGTTTTCACCTAATACATTTCCCACTTTCTGTATCCAAGTCTCTCTTATAGCAGATGTCTACTCCAAACACAATCCAACTATTTCTCACCTAACACATTTCCAAATTTCTGTATCCAAGTCTCTCTAACAGCAGGTGTTTTCTCCAAACACAATCCAACTATTTCTCACCTAGCACATTTCCCACTTTCTGTTTCCAGGTTTCTCCTCTCAGCACAGCTGTTACTTTACACTGTATCTGTCATCACATGACTGTGTTTTCTGGCAGTTTCTTTATTCTGCCTAATGCCATTGATATTGTGGCAGACTCTGCTCTGTTCCTGACTTTACTGGAGAACCCATTGGTGGTGAGCATTGTGCTGTGTGTATGGGGCATCTACCTGGCAGTTGTTATCTGGGCACGCAAGAAGGACAGGGAAGACCTACTTAAGGTGAATGGACCTCTAATTTTTATATACAAGATTGCTTGGGGAGTGTGAGGGGATTTTATTTCAGTTTACCATGACTTCAGTGGGTCTCAGAAGAATCCCTTTTTAACTCTTTCTCAGCCCTGTAATATGTGCTTGAAAAAGTAAATGCACTCCACAACAGCTGATGCTGAATACTTATTTTAGTTTTTATGCAACCAAATAAAACTCAGTATTGGGCATTATCTATATCAGTAATCATTAAATTAATGCAAAGCTCCCAGGTGCTCACATTTTGATGTTTTCAAACATTTACATGTAGATTAAGAATATAGAATGAGCGTTTTGCACACTAGAAATTTTAGCTTAAATCCATTGAAATCTTTTGGCTTCACTGTTGCTTATGACATTGATAGTAACAATTCTTTTCATCTCTCCAGGCTGGAGTGACAGTGTTAGAAGACAATGATCCAGAGAATAAGTATGGCTACCTTGTCACAGTTATCACTGGCTGGAGGACGGGGGCAGGGACCACAGCTAATGTGGGTTGTTTTATTAAAGGTGAATTTCAAGGCTGTAATAAAAAAAAAGGCTGTGAAAATAAATTACAAGCCAATTCAATCTTTAATTGTACAATCACAAACTTATCTCTTGTTTTCAATTTTTCTTTTCCATTTTAAAGGTGAAGATGGTGAAAGTGAGCGTCATGTCCTGAGTGACCCCAGGCGTCCAGTATTTGAGAGTGGTGGCGTGGACAGTTTCCTACTGACCTGTGCCCAGTGCCTGGGTGACCTCGTCTCTGTCACCATCTGGCACGACAACTCTGGAGCTGCTCCTGCCTGGTTTCTGGAGAAGTTGACAGTGAGTGACCTGCAGAGAAATGAGGTGTGTGAGTTCCTGTGTAACCGCTGGCTTGCTCTGGACCTGGATGACTTCTGCATCCAGCGTACACTGCGCCCTGCCTCAGTGGAGGAGATGAAGGAGTTCTCGTACCTGTTCTCCAGTAACAGTGGCTTCAGCATGAGGGAAAAACATCTGTGGGTCAGTGTGTTCTCTTGTCCACCAAATTGTCCCTTCACAAGAACCCAGAGACTGACCTGTGCTCTGACCCTTCTACTGACCACCATGCTGACCAATATCATGTTTTATGGCATCCCAACTGATGACCCAGAAGATCAATACCAAGTAAACTTATTTGATTAATCTTTTTATCCAGAATATATCTACATGTATTTATCTAGTTATTTATTTATTTATTTTTTGGTTTTAGGTGGTTTGCTTGTTTGTTTATGTTTTGTACCCCCCCCCCCCCCCCCAAAAAAAAAAAAAAGTAAAATAAATAAATAAAATGAAAAGATTCTGTCATTGTTGCAGTTGCTTTAGAAAATGTTTGCTTAAAATGTTTGATTAGTTGTGACATTTTATTAGGAGCGGTTTTGATTGGAAAGACTCTTATTATTGGTTTAGGAAATTCATTTCTTTCATCATTTCTTCCAGTATGATTTTAAGAATTTATATAAGGGAAATTCAATTCCAGGTGGCAGATTTCCAATTTTCTCTGTCTGACATAATAATTGGTATTGAGAGTGGGCTGCTGATGTTCCCAGTGAACCTGGTCATAGTGCAGCTATTTAGAATGTGTGCTCCAAGACCTGTGAGTACACATAAGGAAGACATCATGCCCAGAACTTCCATGCAACAAAGAGATTCAGCTCAGATGTCAGTGCTAGGAGCAGATGTTAACCATTCACAGAGCAGAAATAGCAGTAGGGTCTTGGGGAATGTGATTGGTGGTAGTGATGTAGATAAAGTACCAAATGCAACCTCTAACAGTGTAATTAAAAGTAGTTTAAATACTGATGACCAGGCTGTAACAGATAGAAACATTGCACTCTTTAATGAAAATGAAAGTGAGAACAACTCCTGGTCTTGTACTTTGGGTGTGGCCATCCTTGCTGGAGGAGAAGTGATGGGTCAGGTGTCTACTGACCAGTCTCTGGACATGGGTGGACATTTTATTGGACGTAAGAAAGAAAGCCAGACTGTGGAGAAGGCCAGCATATGGTGTGGATCAGGTGCTGGTATCACGCCATCTGACCTTGATATCACCCTTGACCTTGACCTACTTCACGGAGAAAGCCCTGACATACCATTATTACATATGGTAGGTGCTTTGCTCAGAGTAAAAGAAAATTTCGAAAGTTTCAGAATTTTTTATGTAATTTTCCAAAAAGGGGGATATTTAAAGGTTTTCCCCCCTGTCACTTCCATCTGTTTCATCTGTCTTCTACTAATTTTCTGATTACACTGGTACTGTAGATATTTTAAGGTGCTATAAGTTTGTATACTTACTGTAGACTAAATAGAACATGGTTAAACCTTTTTTATTACATTTTGTTTTATTGCTATAAATGTATTATTATTATTATTATTAGTATTAGTATTTTGTTTGTTTTTACTTTTTCTCATCTAGGACAATTCAAGTGAAGTTTCTGTGATTACATTGGAGGAAGAAAAGAATACACCTTTCAGGTGAATGAAATTTGTCTTGTTTTTGTTACTACTGAAAATGTAAGTGTAATTTAACTTTTATCCTTTCTCTCTCCCTCTCTCTCTTCTCTCTCTCCTTTTACACACATGCACACACACACTCATACACACACACACACACACACACACACACACACACACAGATCTCATGCTGTATAGGTACAGTACTAAAACTGAATGCTAGTTATATGTAATGTTTGACTGTTTGACATCATCATCCACACACCCCCTGGCTGCTTCTTTATCTTAGAGCGCATTCTCAACGAATTAAGCCAGGCTTTACAAAGCCGGTGACCTAAAAATGGCGGACGTACATGAAAGAAAAACCACCTAATCTTTTAATAGTCTCTCCGCCTCTCACACGCCTCCCCACACGTCGTCCCTGCGGGGTACAGTAATTAAATCTCGGCTCCGAACATTAATATTTCCGTGAATATCTCTGGTGATATTATCTCCGTAGATAGTCGATTCATTGCTGCTCTACGGGCCAAATTATTCCTTTTTCGTCTCTGTTTTCAAAGATAATAAAACAGAAGAGCTTTTTTCCTTCGATCGCCTTCAGCTGCCATGCTTTCTTCACCACGAGTTTAACTGATGAGCATGGTACTTAATATTTCTCAGGTAGCTTCCGCATGGCGAACGGAGACGCGATTTAATTACTGTACCCCGCAGGGACGACGTGTGGGGAGGCGGAGAGACTATTAAAAGATTAGGCGGTTTTTCTTTCATGTACGTCCGCCATTTTTAGGTCACCGGCTTTGTAAAGCCTGGCTTAATTCGTTGAGAATCCGCTATTAGATGACTCTGCTCTTTAGCTTTACTTTGTCTTCAGACTACCATGGTGGTATATCTACATAGCCTGGGTGGTGACAGTGTTAACTTGTAGCTTTACTTTGTCTTCAGACTACCATGGTGGTATATCTACATAGCCTGGGTGGTGACAGTGTTAACTTGTAGCTTTACTTTGTCTTCAGACTACCATGGTGGTGTATCTACATAGCCTGGGTGGTGACAGTGTTAACTTATAGCTTTACTTTGTCTTCAGACTACCATGGTGGTGTATCTACATAGCCTGGGTGGTGACAGTGTTAACTTATAGCTTTACTTTGTCTTCAGACTACCATGGTGGTGTATCTACATAGCCTGGGTGGTGACAGTGTTAACTTGTAGCTTTACTTTGTCTTCAGACTACCATGGTGGTGTATCTACATAGCCTGGGTGGTGGCAGTGTTAACCTGTCTGGTCTGCTCTTACTTCACCATGCTGTATGGACTGAAGTATGGACACAAGAAAAGTGTGCAGTGGGTGGTTGCCTTCTTTACAGGGTTCTTCCAAAGTGTGTGTATTACACAGCCAATTAAGGTGAGTAGCAGCAAATAGGAGGCTATTTCAGAAGGGTTGTACCTCAAAAGAAGCTTAGGCTAGTATTTTATCTCATACAAGATTTTTGTTCTTTTTGTATCATTACTATGCTTTTTTCAGTATTTTTAGTTTAAAAAATGTTTAGGCTGTTTTGATTTAGAATTAACTAGTAGCAGTAGGACTCTTCTTTATAAATTCATTTGAAATTCAAATTAACTTTTGGTATTGAGTTATGTTGTGAAAAGGTTACTTGTTTACATTGATTACCCTTGTATAAAGCTATAAATGTAGGCAGTTAAAATAGGATTTACAAATATATCTTTGTTATCTTGTTAACAGGCAACAAAGTTAGAAGTATAAAGAAAAAAAATGAAAAAATGGATTTAAACCAACACAATGACAATGTAAGCTGTAAAATAAAATGGTATAAAGAGTATGATATAAATTTAGAAGCTTGATTTGGGGAGCAATTAATTACAACTGTCAATACCTTATTAAACAACTTCTGCTAATATTGAGATTAATGATTTACTGTTACTGTACATAATAATAAATAGAATAATAATTTAACAGTTTATTTACAGTTCTGTAACAGAAAACAATGTCCAGCTCACGAGAAGTTAGGAGAGAAAGACTTTATTTTTCATTAATTACAGGTTTCATTAGTTTATTAAATAAAACATTAAGTTAAACATTAAATTAATAAAAATAACTAAATAATTAGAGTTAAATAATATATAACTTAATACTAAATAAAAAGATAAAAAGAAAACAATTTTACATGTCCAGCTACGTTTATTACATTGCGTTGTATGGGGATTTTGCCAAAATGCCCTTAATTTTGCTGAAAAATGCAAAAATAAAAAATTCTGCCCTAGCAATTTTAATTTTATGTGGATATGTTATAGATCTTGGTAGACCTCAAAGAAATTTACAAAAAAATATGTACCACACCATGCTTGTTTTTGAGCCAGGGCTGCTTGAACATCGATTTTTATCAAATTTACATAGGAATCAATGGAAATTTCCAAGCAAATTTAAATAAATGTGTTTTGTATCGTGGGTTTTTTAACTCATACATTTATTTTGCTTCCATGAAAATTATATTTATACTTCTCTGCATCAGCTAACCAAATTTCATAAAGTTTGCTTATCCCATTCATAATAAATAGATATTAAATTGTTGAAAGTATCAGTTGGATTTCAGTATGTCTCATGGAATGCCGCCATATTGGATTTTTCATAGGCTGGACCTACAAGCACATGTATCAATCTCTTGTGACTTTTATCTTCCTATTCCTTTTTTCTTACTGTTTTATACATTTTAACATTGAGATAGCTGGATAGATTGTTTGCTTTGTATATTTTAATATACATTGTTTAAACAACGTATCAATTTCTTACTACGGGTACGTTACATGTAGCCATATTTCTTGACAAACGTGCTTTGGAAACTAGGTGGCAAAAAAGTTAGAATATTCGTCTAAAGACATCTTTTGGTTATCAGTTTATTTCGATTTCATATTATATTTACAACATGAAATCAAATAAATATATAAAATAAATAAACATACATTTTTAAAATTTAGGCATTAAAGACATCCTACATGCATTTTTCTTATTACTTTATACATTTTGTTACTCTTTTTTTTGTGTTTAGATTAATTTTACATATAGAAGACAATAAAGACCATCTAGACCTCTTTGAAATGACATGTGCAAATGCTGATATATTAACCACGACATCTTGATTTTCCCCCTAAACATGAAGAAATTATTATTATAAACTAGGTCTTATGTAGAATTTGCTAAAGGTTGAACACAGGATTTTGTTAGTTGAATGGGATGAAATAAAAAATCAAATAACAGGGATCTTCCTGGGTCAAAATCTGGCTGGGCCATTTTTAAAAAATGTGTGCCGTGAATATTTTGTGATAATTCATTATGTTTCAATATCATTTTTTATTTTAATTTTAATCATATTATTTTTCATAGGCTAGGCAGATTGACCAAAAGCATATTATATCAATCTCATGTGACTTATTTTCTTATTCCTTTTTATTTTTATTTCTTTTGTTTCTTTATTTTTCTTACTCAGTACTAAAATATGCACTTTATGGTAAGATAGCTGGATAAATTGTTTCCTTTGTATATTAACAATGTATCAATTTCTTACTATGGTAAGTTAGTCATATTTCTTTTCTATAATGGAAGATGGTGACAAAATACATATCAATAGCATATAAATATGCATATTAATTTTAATATTAAAAAATCATACAATTTTTTTATTACTTTTATGCATTTTGTTACTCGTGGTTTTTTGTGTTTGGATTGATTTCACTGAGAAGAAAATAAAGACCATCTAGACCTTCTCTTTGAAAAGCAATTACAAATTCTGATATGTTAACCCTGACAGCTTAATTTTTTTCCTACACATGGAGAAATTATTTTTTTACAAACAAGGTTTTCTACAGAATTTGGTAAAGGTTTCACACAGGATTTAGTCAATTGACTGGGATAAAATAATAAATCAGAAAAAAGGATTTTCTTCACTTTCATCATTGCAAAAATTAACTAAATTTTGTAACTCAAGACTATCTTTTAATGCATTATGGGCTGAATAATTTCTGTGAAGTAATAAATTTACAAACTAAAGTCTCTTGTTTATGATTGGGTAAATTAGGATAAAGTTGGAATAAAGTACACTTTATCTTCTGAAATATACTGTTTATTTTCCTAGCATCAAAAAAGTATTACATGTATCTGCATAAAAACCCTTGGTCCTCTGTTGTGTGTTTTATGGTTTTGTCCATTTGCACTTTAACAAAACCATTACAAGAATGACGTCGCAACACGCCAGTGGGTGTACACTGGTTGCATCTTTTCTGGAGAGCTGAAAATCGCACTGTTTGCAGGTCATATTGTTCAATAACATTCTTAAATCAACAACAAAACGCCATGAGTCTAATTATTTTAACTTATTGTGAAAGAAGAGAATTGTTTTCAGCATACAAATCACGGTAACTTGGCCCTGGGTGATCGGAAACCAATGCTGAAGAAGGCAATGTCTTGTTGCACACATCATAACCATGTGATAAATCACCACAATACACATTGTGGTCAAAATGCAAACAATTGTGATTATTTTCCGTGAGATAAGATCTTGTCACTGCTATACAAGCCTTACTAAAACGTTCTTTTCTATCCCTTCTTCACGTAATTTCTTACATTGCGGCATTTGTAACAAAGTCGCAAGTGGGTACTTTACGTCGTAAAAGACCAAGCGTTCACAGATACGCAACGCATTGTTGACATATTCGTAGCGCTTCGACCAAAATAACATCAAAGATTTCATACTGATTTCTTAAAAGGGTGAATTACGTATTTTATTGCATGTTATATGTTTATCATTAGCCGCTATCGCAAAAAACTACTCATGCGCGAAATCTGCGCAGATCGCAAAAAAAGCTCGTATGAGAGAACTACCTTAAGAACACATTTGCATGGCATTAGATTGCTGTGATATTAATTCATTTGTTTCTTATTTATTCATTTTTTTTATTTCATTTTATTTATTTTCAATTTATTTATTTTGCCATGTCTTATCTAAAATTCTACATTCAGGTCATCCTGATTGCGTTGGTGGTGAGTTTGATCCTGAAGAAATCAGTTGCAGTAAATGAGGGGAAGAAGGATATACCTCTGAGTAAGAATATGGTTCATGTACTCAGTTACCGGTGTCTTTGAATTAATAAGTCTTCCATTTCAGTTGTTGCAATCTAAGCAAAGTTGGCTCTCTCAATTATTTTGAAATATTGAACACATATAGTTATTTTTCTGTGTAATTTAAACTAAGTACTTCCTCATTTGTAGCTGAAAATAGAAAAATTCTTTTTAAATTTAAATTTTTTCTAGTTTTAAGTTAGAACTGGAGTAAAAAGGAGTGTGAAAGTAACTCCTTTTAATTTTGTTTTACCCCCACAGCTGAAGATGAAAAATACCTAAAGGAAGAAAACATAGCTCATTATCGAAAGAATCTTCAACGAAAGCGTGCTCAGCATGTGTACAAGCCTCTTCCAGAGCCCGTGGTAGAACACATGCGCAGCATACGGATGAAAGAGAGGAGGATGCATCAAATACTGGTGGAGCTGGCGCTCTATGTGACCTTCACTTTGGCCCTGGTATTTGTGACGTATGGCCACCGAGACCCCATGGCATTCTATGTAACAAAGTCTACAGAAGATATGTTTATCACGGCAGAGTATGCAGATGGTCCAGCCTTTGGAGAGGTGAGTTAGACAGTACTGGACATTTCAAGACCTGTACTAAAGGGTATTCTTCAAGACCTTCAGTTTCAAGGAACTGCATATGATGGCAATTGTTGAAAAGCTTTACTTTCATTGTACTGGTACTGATGGGGATTACACAGAGCCTTGAGTTTCATGGTGGCTCTCTATTGAAATGTTTGTTTGAGAGAATAATTTGATCATTATCAGTACTGTAGGTAACAGTTTATGCAATCTGCTGTATAAAATATCACTTACCTGTTACATTTATTTTCACCATTCCCCCTAGATCAGCGATGCTGACTCCATGTGGGAATACCTAGAGGAGACATTTGTACCTTCCCTGTTCACTTCTACCTGGTACAATGGTGACAGTGTGACAGAGAGTGACATCCTGACAGCTGACAAGGTGTCACTCCATGTGGGGGCAGCCAGACTCAGACAGCTGAGAGTTAAAGGTTAGATTTTCATAGTCTCTCTCTCTCTACTGTACTACACTGAGTATAATATAACTGTTTATTAGTTACTGTAAGGTTCTCTCTGTGTCTCTTTCTTCTGTCATACAGATAGTTCATGAAGGCACACATATATACACTCACAAACACACACACTGTGACAGGGTATGTTAAATTATGACTTTGTGAAAGCAGTCCTATTATGACCCTGTTGTAGTGAGTTCATTGAGCTCCTGTATCATATCTCTTGTATTTTAGTTGTCTGTGATGTGCCTCCCACCTTCCAGTCCCTGATCCACTCCTGTACAGTGAGATATGACTGTATCATATATCTTATATTTCAGATGTCTGTGATGTGCCTCCCACCTTCCAGTCCCTGATCCACTCCTGTACAGTGAGATATGACTGTATCATATATCTTATATTTCAGTTGTCTGTGATGTGCCTCCCACCTTCCAGTCCCTGATCCACTCCTGTACAGTGAGATATGACTATATCATATATCTTATATTTCAGATGTCTGTGATGTGCCTCCCACCTTCCAGTCCCTGATCCACTCCTGTACAGTGAGATATGACTGTATCATATATCTTATATTTCAGATGTCTGTGATGTGCCTACCACCTTCCAGTCCCTGATCCACTCCTGTACAGTGAGATATGAATGGGGCACTGATGACAGCAGGGACTATAACACCTCTTGGACACCGCTGGTCAACACAACTGACCACCCCACTGACCAGTGGACATACCAGTCTGCTTTCAAGCTGAGGTCACTTCCATTTGCTGGAAAACATGGCACTTACAATGGTAAACTATTTCTCCCTGTGACTACATGAACATGTAGCAAGTGCATAACTAGTGGGCTTGATTTGGTCTTAAAGTGCAATTTAAGAACACAAATACGGTAATTCTCCAATCTATACGAACGATTTAAATTAATTATTTTTGGAAGATAATCATTTTGTTCGTAAGGCTTGAAATTCAGTCTGCTAAAAATTGCTACGCGTTCGTATCCATTGAAATACGAATGGAATAAGGCTGTACCCGAAGTTATCTCCACTTACCTACATTGCTAAGTGTAAGCATTACTTTCAGATCAAATCACTGTGATCAGCTTTTAGCACAAACAAATTATTCTTGCGATATTGCAATGAATTAAAACAAACTAAACAAAAGTCGGGAATTCAAGTTAAGAAACAATTTCTTCACACTAAAGAGGTACATTTCTCCCAAGACAAGACAACATCGTTTTTCCCTGTTATGTTTTACCAAGACAGGACAACATCGTTTTTCCCAACTTCTGTCAAAAACAGACAAGAATATTTGCGTATCCAGTTGCATATTTTACTTAATGCGTGTTTACTTTTCATATGATTTAATTCACATATAGAAAATTTACAATATTAATAATGTCACCCCCCCCCCCCCCAATTAGGCCTACATAAATTTCTTCCGCCAAAACAAAATACTTGAAACTCCTCACAGTAGATATCACTGACGTTAATAGAGATTATACTTGATATAAAAAATAACATCAGCTCAATTCACGTCTATTTATGAAAGTCTTTTACAGCATATTAATTTGCACGCAATCAATGTAAACTTAATTAGAAAAAATACAGAAAACTGCAGGCAAATTTGTATAAAATCATACGGCACCTTTATTTTTCACAATCACCAATATCAGTGAGGTTTACCTAATAGTTGTTCATGAGACAAGGTCTTTAACAAGGAAAACAAACAAACAAACAAACAAACAAAAAAGCATGAACTTTATCACAACTCAAATTAGAAAAATAAATACAATATAAGACAGAACTCCTCTTTAAAAATTTAATTTCCTAATGACTACCAAAAACAAAGAAAAACTCGATCATTGACTATGGATTTCTCATACTCTTCTGTTGTGCGTACTCCCTACCAGGGCGAGTGATAGATTTTTTTTTACAGATATTCACAGATATGTCTCTAGCTAGATAGATTGTCATTTACAGCTGAACTGGGTTTAGCTGAAAATGACCATCTATCTAGCTAGAGACATATCTGTGAATATCTGTAAAAAATCTATCACTCACCCTGGTAGAGGGTATGTTGTGCGTGGGTTTCACGTTTGTAGATTTTACGGGAAACCGGTTATCGGTGAAACACCGATGGTGGATGTTGATGATCCAGTCGGCCGGCAGAAGTTAGGAAATGATAATAAACAGTAAGTAATTTATGTGTACTGATGCTTTCAATAACTTCTAAATAACAATAAGGTTTTAAAACTGGCCTGCAGCTGCCGGCGGGCAGGTTGAGTCCTTCTATCGTCTCATTCAAAAACAGCACAAATACATGATAATCTCTCCTGTCAAGTGGCAGTTCCTTTGTTTGGAACGGTGGTCTGAAAACTCGCTTTGACGAATCATGGGGCGAGTTTCAATTGGGCACACTTTCTTGCGTTCGGAAAATTTAAATTGTGCCCAAGGTGAGTTTAGCGATCGTTCGTACAGAACGGAGACAAAAAATTCAGATTCAGAGAAAAAACGTTTCGTTCGTAATTATTGCGGCGTTCGTATAGATTGGAGAATTACCGTAGTCTTACATGATCTTAAAACATGAGTAGGACCATTTCTAGTTTGACAGCTAATTAAGTTGTTCCCCTTTACACATTCTCCTATTGTGAGCAGAGGTGTCCTCTACTGTTAGGGGAGGTATCCCCCCATTGTGAGGGGAGGAAACTGCTTGAGCACTGAAGTAGATGTTAGATCATTTTTGATCTTAAAAGCAGATTCAGTCCAATTTAAAACTACTGCTGTAATGATTAAGATCGTGTAAGATCACTTGTGAACTTAAAATGCACTTTAAGACCAAATCTAGCCCACTAGTGATATAATGATGGTTAATTCAAACTGCTACAGGTACTTGTGGCTTGGTTTTTCTAGAATAGCATATTAAATGTTTATTTTAAAGTAATTAATTTGAAAATGTACGTTCTTTATTCATGTTTGCATTGCTTACTATTACTTATTGTCTTTGAGCCATGGTCAGCTCACAAGGCTTGTCGGCATCCTTCACCATCTCCCTCCATCTTTTGCTGCTTTATTTGCTTTTACTTATGAAGATATTTACTATATAAATATAGTTTGTGTTTTTATTAGACTGTCTTTCTTGAATCCGTACAATTCAGCAACTATGCTGACTTTGTTGACTAGAAAAATGCCAATAAAATAAAAATATAGATTAGAATGTTAAAGCAATTGAAATAAACCAATACACGACCATACATGTATCTCTTAACTTTGGGGAGGGGGAGGGGGGCGCTTTTTTGGTTCAACTTGATTAAAAATAACATTCTCTGGATAGATACTTTTGTATGTTCGTTGGAGGATGTGTAAAACTCCTTGATGATGCCAGAGGAAATTTAGAAAAACTCTATGACTACATGTACTGCATATGATATTTTAGGTGGAGGATATGTGAAACTCCTTGGTGACACCAGAGATAAAAGCCTGTCTCTAGTATTATATGATATTTTAGGTGGAGGATATGTGAAACTCCTTGGTGACACCAGAGATAAAAGCCTGTCTCTAGTATTATATGATATTTTAGGTGGAGGATATGTGAAACTCCTTGGTGACACCAGAGATAAAAGCCTGTCTCTAGTATTATATGATATTTTAGGTGGAGGATATGTGAAACTCCTTGGTGACACCAGAGATAAAAGCCTGTCTCTAGTATTATATGATATTTTAGGTGGAGGATATGTGAAACTCCTTGGTGACACCAGAGATAAAAGCCTGTCTCTAGTATTATATGATATTTTAGGTGGAGGATATGTGAAACTCCTTGGTGACACCAGAGATAAAAGCCTGTCTCTAGTATTATATGATATTTTAGGTGGAGGATATGTGAAACTCCTTGGTGACACCAGAGATAAAAGCCTGTCTCTAGTATTATATGATATTTCAGGTGGAGGATATGTGAAACTCCTTGGTGACACCAGAGATAAAAGCCTGTCTCTAGTATTATATGATATTTCAGGTGGAGGATATGTGAAACTCCTTGGTGACACCAGAGATAAAAGCCTGTCTCTAGTATTATATGATATTTCAGGTGGAGGATATGTGAAACTCCTTGGTGACACCAGAGATAAAAGCCTGTCTCTAGTATTATATGATATTTCAGGTGGAGGATATGTGAAACTCCTTGGTGACACCAGAGATAAAAGCCTGTCTCTAGTATTATATGATATTTCAGGTGGAGGATATGTGAAACTCCTTGGTGACACCAGAGATAAAAGCCTGTCTCTAGTATTATATGATATTTCAGGTGGAGGATATGTGAAACTCCTTGGTGACACCAGAGATAAAAGCCTGTCTCTAGTATTATATGATATTTCAGGTGGAGGATATGTGAAACTCCTTGGTGACACCAGAGATAAAAGCCTGTCTCTAGTATTATATGATATTTTAGGTGGAGGATATGTGAAACTCCTTGGTGACACCAGAGATAAAAGCCTGTCTCTAGTATTATATGATATTTCAGGTGGAGGATATGTGAAACTCCTTGGTGACACCAGAGATAAAAGCCTGTCTCTAGTATTATATGATATTTTAGGTGGAGGATATGTGAAACTCCTTGGTGACACCAGAGATAAAAGCCTGTCTCTAGTATTATATGATATTTTAGGTGGAGGATATGTGAAACTTCTTGGTGACACCAGAGATAAAAGCCTGTCTCTAGTATTATATGATATTTTAGGTGGAGGATATGTGAAACTCCTTGGTGACACCAGAGATAAAAGCCTGTCTCTAGTATTATATGATATTTTAGGTGGAGGATATGTGAACCTCCTTGGTGACACCAGAGATAAAAGCCTTGCAATTCTTGCGAACCTGCAGGAGTCCAAGTGGATAGACCAGAGGACGCGTGCCGTGTTTCTGGAGTTCACCTTGTACAATCCCCAGGTGAACCTGTTCAGTGTGGGACAGTTCCTGCTGGAGTTCCACCCCACTGGGGCTGTGTTCCCTTTCTATCAGATCTTTACTTGTAAATTTTACCAATATGGGTAAGTTATTACTGGGGCTGTGTTCCCTTTCTATCAGATCTTTACTTGTAAATTTTACCAATATGGGTAAGTTATTACTGGGGCTGTGTTCCCTTTCTATCATATCTTTACTTGTAAATTTTACCAATATGGGTAAGTTATTACTGGGGTTGTGTTCCCTTTCTATCAAATCTTTACCTGTAAATTTTACCAATATGGGTAAGTTATTACTGGGGCTGTGTTTCCTTTCTATCAAATCTTTACTTGTAAATTTTACCAATATGAGTAATTTACCACTGGGGCTGTGTTCCCTTTCTATCAAATCTTTTACTTGTAAATTTTACCAATATGGGTAAGTTATTACTGGAGCCGTGTTTCCTTTCTATCAAATCTTTACTTGTAAATTTTACCAATATGGGTAAGTTATTACTGGGGCTGTGTTCCCTTTCTATCAGGGCTGGGTTGTATGAAAGCCGTATAGCACTATACGCTGGATAAATCAGCCGTGTAACTTATACGGTTCTTATACGGGTTGCATGAAAGCTGTATAACTTTATACGGCGGATAAATCTGCTAAATGGTCGGTTAAAGTTATACGTCTCAGGGAGGTCGTTTAAATAGTTGTACAGTGGATAAAAATGGCGTACCTGCTGAGGTTCCACAGGAATCCTCAGCAGTATAATCCACCTAGACAGAGGAGAGAGAGGACTTTTCGAAGAGAAGTATTTGACTTTGACGGCTATACTGATTCTGAACTGCGTGCAAGGTTTCGTTTTGGCAGAGAAGGCATTAATTTGATAGAGAGAATGTAGGAAGAGGAACTGCAGCCTGCGACTGGCAGGAGCTGTTCTCTCTCGGTGAGGGAACAAGTTCTCATTGCTTTGCGTTTCTATGCCTGTGGCTCATATCTCCAAGTGGTTGGTGATACAATCGGTGTCGACAAGGGCACGGTGTGCAGGGTTGTGAGAAAAGTGTCGTTAGCCCTGTGCAGAAGGAAAGACCAATTCATTCAATTCCCAACAGACCCTAGGGAGAAGGCCACGATCCGCCGTGGGTTTTTTAGGATTGCCAGATTCCCTGGGGTCATCGGCTGTTTGGACGGAACACACATTAGGATAACGGCGCCCACGTTGAATGAGCCTGCATTCGTAAATAGAAAAAACTACCACAGTTTGAATGTCCAGGCTATATGTGACCACAAAGGTATTGATCTTTATTACATATTCAAAACATAAATATTAAGAGCTCACCGTAAATAACACGACCAACATCTGCAGCGTTCGTGGTTCAACTTCATAAGTCGGCCATTTTTGCGGCCATGACCTTGACTTCTTCAGTGTGACTGATCGAATGTGCAAGCAATGTTTATGCAGGTGCAACTAATGCAATCTGCTTAGATAATCATTTTTATGAATAACAAAAACATTGCAGAGCCACATAATTGCAAATTTAAAAGTTAATTCTCATATTAAAACTTGAGTTATAAATAAGTATTGATATAAATGAAGATTAACATGATGAAATTGAATGCTAACATATTACTTCAATTTTATTTTCATCACCTTGTCATATTCCATTTCATAAAGGCAAACTTATATTAAACTGTTTTGAAAAAAAATTGAAAAAAGTGAAATTGTTGCACAAATGTTATGCTTTCACCATTATTATTGTTTTAATTATTGTCTTCCTCTTCTCCTTAAAAAAAAAACATCCTCTATATTCAGTTCCTTTTTTTTTTTTCTTTTTATCTCAGGTAGATTTACAAATATCGTTGCCCAGTGGCCTGGTAGTGTCCATGATGCCCATATCTTTTCCACATCAGCGGTTGGGCGTCACCTAAATCAAAACCAGCAACCAGAGGATGGGGTCCTCCTAGGCGATAGTGGTTATGCCTGCAGGCCATATTTAATGACACCATATCTTCACCCTGTAGGGAGAGCCCAAAGGAGGTTTAATAGGGCCCACAGGAGCACAAGAAATCTCATAGAGCGAGTGTTTGGCATGTGGAAAAAGAGGCAAGCAACAAAAAAAAAAATATATATATATATATTTTAAGCAAAATTGATAAAGAAATGAACAAAAAAAAAAAAAAAATGAAATAAAACAATAACCAAATACTTCTTTATGTCTGAGGGATAATAAACAATTATGTGTGCATACACTGTGAATGAACATGTTTTAAATGAAAAAAATTGTATCCTCACAAATTATTTAAGTAAATTAATAATAATTAATAATAAATTAATAATAGAAATAATAATATATATTTCATTTTGCTCATTATAGATTTGGTTGCCTAAATATAGGATTCAGGATGGCCCCAGCTAGAGTGAGTACCATAGTTGGAGCATGCGCCGTCCTCCACAACATTGCAATAAACTTGAAGGAGCCCATTCCTGACAATGTACAAGTGCCTGCAGACAATGGTGACATGGGGGTGCAGTATCAAGGACCCCAAGATGGTCGTGCAGTCAGGTATCATCTTGCTTCAACATATTTTGCATGATTGATATTTTGGTACCACCAACAACTTGGAGATATGTAGTTAACAAGCATAGAAATGTAAAGCAATGACAACTTGTTCTTTCAAACAGAGAGAACTAAACTGCTAGTGCCTAGCTTCAGTTCCTTTCCAATATTTTCTCTCAAATTTATATCTTCTCTCCCAAAATGAAACCTTATATGCAGTTCAGAATCAGTGTAAAAGTCAAAGTTAAATATGTGTCTTCGAAACTTCTCTCTTTCTCCTCTGTCTAAGTGGATTCGATGTCATTACAATCAAATTTAAATATAAAGCAATGAAACTCATTTGCTGTGATGAACCAATATTTATTAACTGTTATTTTTAATATTTCCAGATAATTTTTTTGTGTGTGTAACTGTCAATCAACATTTTATGAGAGTTGCTATATTTCAAAAAAATTCCAACAGATATTTATTTCTAACATATATATATATATATATATATATATACATATAAAAGTACATATAAAAGTACTGATTCAGTTTTGTTTCAAATTGTAATCATCTATTCATTATGTGTTTTGTAATTGAAAAGCAATTATTGTGTTCAACGTGATATCCTTTTATAAATAACATTGTATGTACATTTTCATTAGCACATAATGCAATAAATATTAAAATTGACAATAGTAAATAATGTAAAGCTTTAAGAACACAATTGCCATATGTAAAATTCTTCATAAACACCAACTAACACTACACACACTAAAAGTTAACAATGCAGCAAAGCTGCCAAATGTAAAAACAAACAAACCAAAAAAAGGCAATAATAATGCACACAATAGGATACAGTCAATTCTGATGCAATAATACATTATGCTTATAACTGCAAAGTGAACATCAAAATTCAATTATGCACAAAAGGTAATAGTGATGAAGGTAAAGGCATAAGGCTTTAGACCCATTAAAGTTTAAGTTTATACTAGGAAATTTCAGAATAAGAAAAAAAAAATTTCACCAGAAAAATTGTATTAATTCAATAAAATTTATAATCCAATAGAGTTGGTTTTCTTATTTGAGCTGTATGTCAATCATAAGAATCATTCTTTTAAGTTAAAAAAAAAAGTAACAGTTTTTTCTTCATCGTAACATTTAACATTTAAATATCAAAAGTAATTAATCTATTGTCAATTTCTTGGGATTGTTTCTGTAGTAAAATTATTTGGAGATCTAATTTTTTTTTCTTTTTTTACTGCATTTTTCATTTCTTGTTCAAGAAGCTTGGCATGCAAGCCTTCCACTACACTGCTCACTGCAAAGACATGAAATCTAAAGGTTATTCATTTCTGCATAGTATCACTTATATTACATGTAAAATACCAAAACAAAATGATTAAGTGACTTTACCACTTGAGTAGTGAAATTAGAGTAATGCAAAAGTGTTGAAAACATTAATGCATAACTAATATATATACCCAGCAAGACTTAAAAATAATTAAATGCAAATATAACTGACCATGAATTGTCCTTTTTCTATTTCCTGCCCCACCTATAAAGGAAAATGTTGCATGTGCTTCATGAGTATGCCTTTTTATGAATAAGTACTTACAAAGAAAATGAAAAAAATCTGTCATTAAAACAAAATCAATTTTGCAATTGTTGTTAAACTGTGATATCTTCCATTAATATGTTACATATGTTTTTTAGATTCCACATACATACTTTTTACACTCCCTCTGCTACATGATGGCAGTGTTACAGCAGCCCTGGTGCTGGTTGTTGTTGCTGTTGTTGTTGTTGTTGGAGTTGGGCTGTAAATTGAGCTGTCATCATTTTCATTGTCATCATCATCATCTGCATCATCATTGCCTACTAAATGATAAATATTTATCAATAAAATTTTGGTATAATAAATTTTACCATTATAACTTTCAAACATAAAAAACAATATTTTCTAATTTAAAAGTGAATGTACATTATTTTTATATTCACAATTTGTTAAGGCAACAATTTTATCCTTTCTTAGTATTATTTTTTAAATTTTTTTTTACAAAACCCACCAAGAGCTGACAAATCTGTAATATCAATTGTGCTTAGTGGTTCACAGGTACGATACAACGAAAGTTTATTACGGCTGCATCGGTTGACTATATACAGTAATGTACTACCAGTTCGAAGTGGATGTATTGATTGTGGCATGCATTTATTGTTTTCGACTATGTTTGATACATTTCAAGGACAAGAGAATATTTCCATTCACATTGGGATTTAACGTTTAGAATCTAATCGTTTAGGACCTCAACTACGAGGCTTGCAGTGAAAGAAACAGCGGCTGTGAATCAGTAAGTGACTCTGCCTCGTTATAGAAGTTCAAGGTCAAAGTATATAAACATTGCAGACGATATGATTTTATGCAATTTTCTGAGCAACCGAATCACATTCAAGACTTATTTTGAAAGTTCAAAACCTATGTGACAATGGAACATTCACTTACGGCGAACAAGTTAACATGCAACCGTTTGAGTTTTTTATGTAAAGAATGATGTGCACCGTGTTCATATTGAAACGGCAGTGTGATTCTCAGTGATTGATTTTAGCAGCATTTACACAAGAAACGAAGAACATTTTCATCATTTGAAAATATTTTTCAAATAAATAAAAATTTATTACTCACCTGTGGTCTCAAAACCTTCAGCAATACCCTCAAATGAGGGGTCATTGGAATACATGTCTATGATAGACTGTATCTGAGAGTCCACTGGGGGATGGGCTGGCCCGCCGCCAGTTCCCCCAGCATGTTTAACCAGCCCATGCTGGATCTTCTTGGCATGGGCAACCATTCCCCTCCACTTTTCCTTACATTCATGGGTGCTCCTCTGAGCTATGCCAAGTGCACTGACATTGTAAGAAATCTCTTCCCAACAAGTTTTCTTTTGTCTGTTGTCCAGACTTGTGGTAAGTTTGGATTTGATGGTATTTTGGTGCACTTGGCACAGCTCAGTTAGGAGGGAGGTTTCCCTCAAACTCCAATTTGTCTTCCTTGCCCTCTTACCAGAAGACATTTTCACAGGACTGTACTTTTGTTTTAGCAACAGTGCCTGATGGGTAACCAAATATGGACATAGACCCAGTTGTTCATAGCAACTTCCTCAAAGTGAGGTTGTTCTTACCAATTATCCACTATATAGTGATTTTATCCACCGTTTAGCTATCCGCCTGTTTATACGCTCTTTATGCAATGCATATTTATACACCTGTAACGTACCGATCTTAATAATTAAGCCATATCAGGATTCACCGACAAAAGAAATAATTGGAGAGTATCATTATCAAAAGCCACCGACGTTGGGCCGCAGCAGTGGTGAGGATTAGCTTGTTAAGGGGCCGTTTTGTCTCAGATGTCGGGGAGATGATCGTAACCTTACCAATCCTCAATACAGGTCGATCGTTCGACAGACATACCGTCGCCGAGGGTTCGGCCAGGGTTGCGACATTGAACCGACATCAAGCATATTAACGGATAAGGACCTTTTAACGAGCTTCCTCAACACTCAGTATATAAGGTCTAGAAAACTCTCGGTTGGATAGAAGGTAGAAGACGCAGATCAGTAGAACCTCTACTTGTTAACGACAACGACTGTAGGCCGATGTCCAGGCCGCCTCTAATCCTGTTCAATAAATTATACAGTTAAACTTCTTCGTTGAGTTCATCTCTGACTGAGGCGTCCACCAGCAAGCCTCACGAATCAGTACGAGTACCTGTACGACATCACATTTGAGTCTACAAATTGGCGAGCTCCCAGATATTCAGGGATGGACCCGGAGATAGTAAAGCAACTCACCAGTGGCGTGTTGCTAATGGCCAAGACAAGCCTGCAGACAGCCCAGGAGGACGGCCACTGGCGGAATTTGATGCAGGAGAGGTGGCGGTCAGAGGACGATCGCCACACAGCACAGGTACAACTATTGGCGGAGAACGGCCAACGATTAAAGAGACAGGAGACGCAGAGTAGGATAGACCTCCTCTGTCGACCCATATCGACGTGCGATGGCACAGTTCCAGAAGATACGAGAGAGTGGATTGACCAGGTGGAGAGGACAATTCCCCGGTCGACAGACATACCGGAGGCCACTATTCGCATCGCGCTGCAGACCACAAGCGGGGCGTTGGCCTCAGAAATAGATCACCACCTACAACAGAGGCCCGAATATTATGGTGCGGATTGGGCAACCCTCCGCAACCACATCCGCCGGGTTTTTCTTTCGGCGGATGAGACAACATCTTTGCGGGCGGAATTGGAAAAAATAAAACAATCGCCTTACGAAAATACAGCAGCATATAGCCGAAGAGTAAGAGAAGCCGCCAAGAAGGCGTACCCCCTCCCTCGTAGCACAGACGCCGAATTTAACCTTGTAAAGATTTACGCTCGCGGCCTGTCAGAGGTCCGACTGGCGCGAGACTTGTTACGTCGAGGGAGGCCTAAAACTCTACAAGACGCCATCAAATTTGTTGATAACGAGGAGGTTGGAGACCTCATGTTTAAAACTGTGTACGGAGACCGCCTGACAACACCGGCCAGGGTGGAAGAACCCATGGAGATTGGTGCAACACAAAAAGAAGAGACGCCAGCCTGGGTAGAAGAGCTGACATCATTAACACGTTCCATGGCAACCCTACTACAGCAGAACCAACAGCGATCTACACATGTACCCCAACAGCGACAGACACAAGCTAAGCCCAGACCACGGTTCAACAGCCCTAGAGGTGAAAGAGGTTGGACTGAAAATGGTGAAGTAATTTGCTTTCATTGTAACAAAATCGGACATTATAAAGCAGACTGTTATCAGCTTAAAGGTAGTCAGAGAAGACAGGGGACAGGTAGGCCTAGAAGTAACCATTTAAACTAATAGCGGCAGCAGGACGCGCTGGAGACCGAGTAGGAATAGAGGTTAGTTTACACGGTATTAAATGTGTAGCTTTAGTAGATACCGGCGCCAGCACCTCCTTGCTGCACTATTCCGTTTATCAGAAGTTATGCGAAAAAATAGCGAGACCAAGATTAGTAAAATTTTCTCAACCCATTGTTAGTGTTACAGGGCAGAGATTAGACGTGGTAGGCAGAGCCCAAATTAGAATAGACAACGCCACCACAGTAGATATGCTACTGGTTAGAAATATAGATCACGACATGATTCTGGGCAACGATACCCTCCAAACTCACAGGGGTGTCATTAATTACAACACCAATACATTGTGTTGGTGCCGAAAGGAATGGCCATTAGTGGAATACACGCGTAACGCCTCGGCGTCTACGTTGTGCACTTCACTATTGAAAACTACACCTGTGGGTGACGAGGTAATAGACGAGGTGTTAAGGGAGTACAATGACATATTTAGCGTGAAAGGGGACCCCCACGGGCTGGCAAAGGTGGAACCAATGACAATAGATACAGGGAATAACCCTCCATCAAAAGCCACCGACGTTGGGCCGCGGCAGTGGTGAGGATTAGCTCGTTAAGGGGCCGTTTTGTCTCAGATGTCGGGGAGATGATCGTAACCTTACCAATCCTCAATACAGGTCGATCGTTCGACAGACATACCGTCGCCGAGGGTTCGGCCAGGGTTGCGACATTGAACCGACATCAAGCATATTATCGGATAAGGACTTTTTAACGAGCTTCCTCAACACTCAGTATATAAGGTCTAGAAAACTCTCGGTTGGATAGAAGGTAGAAGACGCAGGGGCCGGTTTCACAAAGCAGTAGTTAGTTAGCGATCGGTAGTTAGCCTCTCGCTAGTTATAATGCCGTTTCACGAAGCAGTCGCTAGTTCTCTCGCTCTTTATTGTGTCGTTGTTACCATGGATATTTAGCGACTGGTCAGACCAGTCGCTAACTCTAGAGTTTCATCGTACGCATGCGTAATGAATGAAATAGAAAGGTTGCTTAGTTACCGTTGTCTGTCGTTTGTCTTTGTATCCAATATGGCGACGACCTTTTTTGCTATCCGTACCGCCAGACGGCAACGTAGACTACGACGTTTTCATGAAAGGCAGAATCTATTAGAATATACACGCGATGATGCAATTTACGAGAGGTTGCGCCTAGCTGTGACAAAAAGAGCGGCAAAAGGGTGGTGGAGATCCTTTACGACGACCTCAAAGCAGACGTTCTTATGCATTTCCAGCCGCCGGAAATTGGAGAGTTAGTGCTTTCGCGACACTTTTACACAAGAGTTCCACTTCCGGTAGACTGTTTCGAGACTACGGTGAGTAACAAGAGAACTAACGACCGAACTTTACGACTGAACTTAGCGATGAGTTAACTACTGCTTCGTGAAACACCCCTCGAAAATCGCTAAGTTTGCTCGTTAGCGAGGTAGTTCAGTAGTTAGTTGTTCTAACTAACTACTGCTTTGTGAAACCGGCCCCAGATCAGTAGAACCTCTACTTGTTAACGACAACGACTGTAGGCCGATGTCCAGGCCGCCTCTAATCCTGTTCAATAAATTATACAGTTAAACTTCTTCGTTGAGTTCATCTCTGACTGAGGCGTCCACCAGCAAGCCTCACGAATCAGTACGAGTACCTGTACGACATCACATTTGAGTCTACACACCGTTTAGCTATACACCGTATAGGGCATTTACACACTGTATAGAGTTATCCGGCGTATAGTGCTATATGGCTTTCATACAACCCAGCCCAGATCTTTACTTGTAAATTTTACCAATATGGGTAAGTTACCACTGGGGCTGTGTTCCCTTTCTATCAGATCTCTTTACTTGTAAATTTTACGAATATGAGTAAGTTATTACTGGAGCCGTGTTTCCTTTCTATCAAATCTTTACTTGTAAATTTTACCAACATGGGTATGTTAATACTGGAGCCTTGTTTCCTTTTTATCAAATCTTTACTTGTAAATTTTACCAATATGGGTAAGTTATTACTGGAGCTGTGTTCCCTCTCTATTAAATCTTTACTTGTAAATTTTACCAATATGGGTAAGTTATTACTGAGGCTGTGTTTCCTTTCAATCAAATTTTTACTAGTAAATTTTACCAATATGGGTAAGTTATTACTGAGGCTGTGTTTCCTTTCAATCAAATTTTTACTAGTAAATTTTACCAATATGGGTAAGTTATTACTGGGGCTGTGTTTCCTTTCTATTAAATCTTTACAGGTAAATTTTACCATTGTGGTTAGGTTATAGTCCATGAGCCAAATTGAAAAAAGGCCTTATTTAAGGATTTGGCTGCACCCCCCGTCAAACAAAGGTTTTATGATTGATTCTTGTAGTTTAGAACCTGAATTTTTCATTTCTGCTTGTTTCCGGCTTGAAAAAGTGTCCGTTTGTACCGGAAACAGGCCAAATCCAAGATGGCCGCCAGTAAATTCATGTGTCAACTGTAAATACAAAAATTGATTTTAAAGTTACTTAACAACTTAATATTATCAAAATTTGCACTGATCACAAGTACTTTGGCCTTCTTTGATTTTTCAGGCACTTTACATTTTTCAAAATGGCGACTGAATCCAAGATGGCGGCCATTTTCCTTACTTTTTGTGAAAAAATACAAATACCTAAATTTGAAATTTTTTTTATTAACCAAAAATTAGGAATATTTTACATGTTTTGGTGTATTTGAATAAGTTGAAGTCTATATTTTTAATTTTTACCAGTTAATTTATCACAAAATTGTACATTTGAACACAGATGGCTCTAATCCAAGATGGCCACCACATAAAATGGGCTTTTTGTTTTGATACGTCAAAAAGAATTTCTCAGTATAAAACATCTCAGACTACTTAATGGAGGATTTATTGCACAGGTCATGGTATGAAATGTATGACTGAATAATTTAAATTGTTTTGAGATTTTGTTCAGGGTATAAAAATCCAAAATGGCCGCCAATTTCTGGATTCAAAACATACATTATTTTGATTTGCATGTTAAAAAACATTAAATTGAATAATTAGCAAATTAAAAATATTTATTTTTTGATAAATTTATCTGTATTGCAATCTCATTTTGCTTCTTGGCCACTTTATTCTGTCAAAAAGTGGTTAATTTTTCTTCATTTATCATGATTCCAAGTTTGCCATTGATAAAAATGAACTGCACGCGACCCGTATGGACAATACCACATGTTATGAGCCTTACGTAAAAGGCTATTTCTGAGCTTTATTGTTCAAGTAATGGAATGGAATATATAACTGAATGATTCAAAATGTTTTTAGGCTTGTAGTTTAGGGTTGAAAAGTCCAAAATGGCCGTCAATTTCTGGATTCAAAACAAATGACATTTTGATTTGCATGTTGAAAAGCATCAAATTGAATGATGGGCAAATGATTAAAGACTATATTTTGATAAACTGCAGTGTCCTCTTACTGTTTAGAATCTAATTTTTCCAAAAAGTAATTATCTAAGCTCCAATCATCAAAAATATCCAAGATGGCCACCAACAAAAATGAATTTTAGGTAAACATGGATGAAAACACACTGTTGAGTCGTAATTTTATATATATATATATATATATATATATATATATATATATATATATATATATATATGAGCAATTTTTTTCAGCAGCAACTATATACAGGGTTGCTACTTAATATGGAATATTTTTTATCATTGTTATTTTTGAGTGCTGATTAAATATTTTTTGGCTTGATTCATCAAAAAAGTATATCATTGAGTGAGAAAAATATCCAGTCTTCCATTGTGAGATATTTTGGTCAATAATATCAAATCTGACATAAGATGTCATTCAAAAGAAAAGAACACCCCCAGAAAACCATATCAACAGTTTGATGTCAGTATTAACTTTAAGCTAAGATATTAAAGAAAATGATAGCCTCCGGACAGTGATAAGTTACACAGTCAAAGAAATCATTACAGTAAATCATGAAAAGTCATCAACAGCGGGTATGACCTCCAGCAGCCGCTTGCAGCGCCCTCATCCTACATGCCATACCCTGTGACAAGTTTTTTAGAGTTTGGATGTGGATATCATTCCACGCAGTGATATTTGCCTGTCGCATTTCATCACTATTTACCGGCCGATGACCATAGCCATTAATTCTCTGAGTTACTTCCGCCCACAGATTTTCAATTGGGTTTATTACTGGGGAGTTTGCAGGCCAGGGCAGTTGCTGAACCTACTGGTTTTGAAGAAAAACAGTGATTCTGCGAGCTCTATGTGGGGTTGCACAGTCGTCTTGGTACACAAAGCTGTTCCTAAAGATGACTCTTACAAATCGAAGCATTGTTTGCTGTAGAATGTCTCTGTAGGAACCCTGGTTGAGGTTGCTTCCCAGAAAAACCAACTGGTTCTGGACACCGGCATGGAATGCTCCCCAAACAGAGACGTTACCACCCCCTGCTTGCACCCTAAGTAGTACACAATCATTGTTTTATGCCTCTTGTACACATCGGCGGACACGGATTCGACAGTCAACCCCCAAAATTCCATATCTGACCTCGTCACTGAAAACGACGTGATTCCAGTGTTTTGACTGCAAAAGCACGTGGTCCCCAGCCCATTGCAGACGTCGCTGTATATGACCTGCTGTTAACAGTGGTTTACGTACTGGTCTTCGTGCAAAATAACCAGTTTGCTGTAATCTTTTGTTCACAAGGGGCCTTGAAACGGGCGTTTGAAAGGCATTCTGCCACTCTTTTTTGAGGACACTGGTTGTCTTTGTACGACCAGCACGGCGCACTCTAAGGAGAAGGCGATCCTGTCTTCTTGGTGTGGTACGCGGACACACCTGGCTACACATAGAGTGACCCCTCAGTTTTGGATTTAAAATAGTTGGAGAGAAATTAAATATTTTGTAGAACATTTTCTCGACAAAAAATAATATTCCATATTAAGTGGTAACCCTGTAGGTTAGTAAAATGACAATGTTCAATATTGCAGACAAAATGCATGCCCAAAACGCCCTAACAAGAGTGACGTACATCATTTACAACTTAAGGATCAATAGTTTGTTATATGGGGGATGGGCTGTAAAATTTAATTTTCATATGATAGCACTTCTATTGTTACATTTCAAATGGACTTGGGTTACTGGTACATTGCTTGTTGAAAGTTCCCTGTCAAGCTTGACGAAAGAGCCAGGATCTCAGTCAAAAAAGGGACTTACTAGTAGTAGTGATAAGACTTTTCACATTCTGCTAGGTGTTGATCGTAAAAAAGAATCAGAATTATCCTAACCTCATGCAACCAAAAGGTAAAATCTTTAATTTATCTGAAAAAAAGGGATGGATAACATGCAGCTGTAGCATTATTCTACATGTATAAATCCGGGAAGCAATCACTATCATAAACTAAGGGTGCTTTCCCAGAGATTTAGATCGATCTAGAGATTAAGATTTAGATCGACCTAACTCCCTGGGGGTTCACGCTAAATTGCAGTCAGCCGAGCGGGCACCATAGTTAATTACCCCCTTACAGCTTTTAGTAGGCGGGACAGACGCTTAAGCCGGCCAAGCTAACAGTAATCTAGTGAGACTCCCCACAGGGATAGATCGATCTAAAAATCTATGGAAATGGGGTGTAAGACCAGCAAAGAAGTTGCAAGAAAATGTCTGGATCTCCAAGAACATCTTTTGTCTCTTTAGAGAACAGTTCTGGATAATAATACATTCAGGGAACTCATGAAGTGGTGCTGCAAAGTGAAGTTCATTGATGGTGAATGATGTATGGCACATGTAAGTGACGATGAAGGAGTTCAAGCACAACATGACAAATGATGTTTATGATACAATGTATATATATAGGTGCAGGTAATTCTTGCACTTCACGGATAGGTACTGCTCAATATGTTCCATGAATTCTTTTAAAATCCAACATTATTCTGTTGAGAGGAAAAATATTTGGAGATCCAAACATTGGAGAAACACAGACTAAAACAAACTTTCTTAATAAACTAATTAACAAATAGATCACCACCAAAATCTACTTACTTTTAGCCTAAAAAATGACCTATCCTGAACACTTCATTTAAGTCTATCCTGAAATTTTTGAGTTAGGCTGATAACAATCTGAGAAACCATAACAAATGGACAAGCGAAGGTGAAAATGTGACCTTCTCGGAAGAGGTAATAAAGCATGCATACTAAGCTCCCGCATACATGTGTGTATATGGATCAGAGACCTGAACACAGGGCAAGAGGCTCACTCTCTTAAAACAAAGGTGTTTGCACACAACCTTTGGCATCATCAGGCAATCCAGAGTAACTATTACAGAAGTTTTAAACAGGCATTTCTGTGCTAAAGAAGACTAAGTTGACTTGGACATGTGAACTAGATGAATGTTGCATAGCAAAATCCCAAAATAGCTGTCACCTGTACTATTTGACCAATTGGTTTTGGGTAGCAATCTCAGAGGAAGACCATGGTTGAGACTTAAGGACTGAAACTTGCAAAAGCAGCCTGTTTAATTCCACACAGTGACACACTGGCCAAGGAGTAAACACTTTTTGGCTGAATAAAGTGTCTAAGAAGCAAAATGACATTTCAATACAGATAAATTTATCAAAAAATAAATGTTTTTAATTTACTTATTATTCAATTAATGTTTTTTAACGTGCAAACCAAAATAATGTACGTTTTGAATCCAGAAATTGGCGGCCATTTTGGATTTTTTTACCCTGAACAATATCTCAAAACAATTTAAATTATTCAGTCATACATTTCATACCATGACCTGTGCAATAAATCCTCCATTAAGGTAGATCGGTCGTTACGTAATTTGACGATTTGCGCAATTTCAGCGCATCGTCAATCGTCTCTAACGACACAGTGTCACACTTCAGTCTGTTTTATCAATTTGAGGAAATAAAACAATTATCTATAAGATAAACACACATTATCAACTTGTCTGTAACTCTGTATGATCGATATAGATTTTCGACAACGTTTGTCGACTATGATTCCATACGACAACTGTAGCACGTTCATAGACTCGCCCTTCAAGAAATCGTCGGAATAGCTCCTTTGGCACGAGCAAATGTATGGCAGCTAAAGCTCACAAATTATGCACGTAGATGCTATATCATGTAAAGAATAAGTGTTGTAAATTCCAATCAAAGCGGCTGCTTACATTTTGAGGTAGAACGCCCTGAATGTGCTGCAAACCGCAGCTCAGATTTCGACGAAAACCGGAAGTGCGTCGTAACGCCACTCATTTGGAGTTAGAGAAATTTGGACTGAGAAATATTTCGTAGCTTAGATCTATACAAATGTTCAGAAAATGGCCATACAGCTTGAAGAAAATTCACTAATCAAAATTGAAACTGCGTTATATTATACAGAAAAATTGTGCACTTCTGACCTTGACTTGTCAGTGTAAACAAAGTATACTGAACGCACCGCAAGCAAGCATGCACGTGAATGCCGCATTTGATACTTTGTATCAGACGCTTCATTTTACTTGACATCACAGTGTTTACGATGTCACGTTCATGTTTTATTCATTAAAAAATAACAACGGCAATAAACTATTTTCATATGCATGAGTATTTCCCTTATTACTCTCTTCAAGAATTTTGTTGTAAAGTTAATGGCTTACACCTTCTCATCAATTTGACAAATCTGAAAATAGCTGAGTATACTCATTTCAACTGTTAAACATAATGAAAGTTTTAAATGTACTTAGATGTCTCTCCACACACACACACACACACACACACACACACACACTCATAAAAAATAACAATTTAGTGAAAAACACCCATTTCCCATTGATTTGAATGGGGACTAGTGCGTCACGCAGGGTGTAATGCACTTCAACTTGGCGTAGTTCTCTTATTTGGTCGGTGACCCCCAACTTTTTTGGCAAAATTAAAATCTACTTGGATGCCTCTTTACACATTAAGTTTTTAAAAAAAACTCAAACGTTAGAAAAATCATAAAAAATAACGTTTTGGTGAAAAACACCCATTTCCCCATTGATTGGAATGGGGACTAGTGCGTCACGCAGGGTGTAATGCACTTCAACTTGGCGTAGTTCTCTTATTTGGTCGGTGACCCCCAACTTTTTTGGCAAAATTAAAATCTACTTGGATGCCTCTTTACACATAAAGTTTTTTAAAAAAATTCAAACGTTAGAAAAATCATAAAAAATAACGTTTTGGTGAAAAACACCCATTTCCCCATTGATTGGAATGGGGACTAGTGCGTCACGCAGGGTGTAATGCACTTCAACTTGGCGTAGTTCTCTTATTTGGTCGGTGACCCCCAATTTTTTTGGTAAAATTTAAATGTACTTGGAGGCCTCTTTACACAAAAAAATTAAAAAAAAAATTCGAACGTCAGAAAGTCATAAAAAATAATGCTTTAGTGAGAAAACACCCATTTTCCCATTGATTTGAATGGGGACTAGTGCGATATGCAGGGTGTATCATATTTGGGGCTAGTTCTCTTATTTGGTCGGTGACCCCCAATTTTTTTTGCAAATTTTTAATATACTTGGGTGTCTCTTCAAACAAAAAAAATTTTAAAAAAATTCGAACGTTGGAACATGTAACGACCGATCTACCTTAAGTAGTCTGAGATGTTTTATACTGAGAAAGGCTTTTTGACATATAAAAAAAAAAGCCCATTTTATGTGGTGGCCATCTTGGATTAGAGCCATCTTCGTCAAATGTACAATTTTGTGATAAATTAACTGGTAAAAATTAAAAATATAGACTTCAACTTATTCAAATACACCAAAACATGTAAAATATTCCTAATTTTTGGTTAATAAAAAAAAATTTCAAATTTAGGTATTTGTATTTTTTCACAAAAAGTAAGGAAAATGGCCAAAAATGATGTCAAAAATGGAAATAAACAAATATCATTGCAGTTTGTCAGATTCAATCATCTACTATATTCATTATCTCAGAATGGAGGAAATTGGACATTTAACACTGTTCTATTGATATTTTTCCCATCTCATCAATTTTCTTAGTTGATCATATACAAATGGTAGAAAACTGTTTATTTTGTTTTATGTTAAAAAAGTGTTTTAAAAATGGAAGTAAACCCATTGCAGAACAGTGCTGTCTTGTTTCAGCATATATGCAGCACCGATAACACGATAAGTGGAAAACCATTTTACCTTTTCCCTTGAAACTTACAAAACTGATGAATATTCATAATACGCAGGTCAAGTTTGAAAATCAGCATGATCGGGCCATTATTTTGGAAGTTATGCTGTTTTTTCACATTTCCTCAGATTCAATTGTTAGGCATGTTAACAGTCTCATTATTGAACTAATAAGATACGTAAAAGTGTTTGTTTGACATTTCCTGCATCTTTATAACATTGTTAGTTGATTATGTAAAAATGATGGTAAACTTGTTATTGTGTATTATGTTATAAAGTGTCAAAAATGGAAATAAACAAATATCATTGCAGTTTGTCAGATTCAATCATCTACTATATTCATTATCTCAGAATGGAGGAAATTGGACATTTAACACTGTTCTATTGATATTTTTCCCATCTCATCAATTTTCTTAGTTGATCATATACAAATGGTAGAAAACTGTTTATTTTGTTTTATGTTAAAAAAGTGTTTTAAAAATGGAAGTAAACCCATTGCAGAACAGTGCTGTCTTGTTTCAGCATATATGCAGCACCGATAACACGATAAGTGGAAAACCATTTTACCTTTCCCCTTGAAACTTATAAAACTGATGAATATTCATAATACGCAGGTCAAGTTCGAAAATCAGCATGATCGGGTCATTTTTTGGGAAGATATGCTGTTTTTCACTTTTTTCACCATATATGCAACACTGATAACATGATAAGTGAAAAATCATTTTACCTTTTGGCTTGAAACTTGCAGAACTAATGAATATTCATATTACGCAGGTCAAGTTCGAAAATCAGCATGATCGGGTCATTTTTAGGGTAGTTATGCTGTTTTTCACTTTTTTCAGCATATATGCAGCACCGATAACATGATAAGTGGAAAACCATTTTACCTTTTGGTTTCAAACTTACAGAACTGATGAATATTCATAATACGCAGGTCAAGTTTGAAAATCAGTATGATCCGGTCATTTTTAGGGAAGTTATGCTGTTTTTCACTTTTTTCAGCATATATGCAACACTGATACCATGATAAGTGGAAAACCATTATACCTTTTGGTTTGAAACTTGCAGAACTAATGAATATTCATAATACGCAGGTCAAGTTTGAAAATCAGCATGATCGGGTCATTTTTAGGGAAGTAATGCTGTTTTTTCACTTTTTTCAGCATGTATGCAACACCTTTGTGATATATGATGGTACTGTATGGATGGCAGTCTATAAAATTGTCCCTTGGGTGATCACTAATTAAATTAAGGTCTATAAAGTCACTTGCCTACTCATTAATTTTCAATTGGCCATTAAATGAGATTAAATAAAACACTCCTTGAGATTTCCCTGTAAAGTCCCATAGGTTAAGCTCTCTTAACTGTGTCACAAAATTAGGATTTGGTGATAATTGTGCAGATAAATGGTGTTTAACATTGCAAATAAATTTACAACAAAAAGAATGTGTTATGCCAACATACTATAGATGAATAACAGTGCTTTATTTTCTAAAAATTGGTAGGGTTATTAATATCAAGTTAATACAGCTAGATTAAAAGTTTGAATAGCAGCTTTATTGGAATTTTTTACGTTTTATTTAAAATTTTTTTTAAATTATCTTTCAAACACTAGCATCTTCAAGATGTGATTTTTTACTCATTCTCATTTCTCAGTCTCATTATGGAACTAATAAGATATGTAAAAGTGTTGTTTTGACATTTTCTGCCTCTTAACAATATTGTTAGTTGATTATATAAAAATGACGGTAAACCTGTTATAATATTGTGCATTGTGTATTAAAGTATCATAAATGGAAAGGAACTCATCATTGCAGTTTGTCAGATTTAATCATTCACTATGTTCAGCATCTGCAAATGGAGCAAATTGGACATTGAAAATTGTTCTATTGATATTTTTCCTATGTCAACAATTTTCCTAGTTGAACATTTAAAAATGACAGTTTATTGATCATTTTATTTTAAAAAAAGGTGTTGAAAATGGAAAGAAAATCATTTCAGTACAGTTATCTCTTGTTTACATTTTGACATTTTGAAAGTGTGACTCTGAACTTCCATGGCCTTGAAGACCTTCCCAAATCACATTTTCTGAATATTCATGATACTTTTATTTTTTTATAAAAAATTTGATGGTCATTATGCTGTTAAGTATTATGTTTTATTGCATGAAAGTTGAAGAAAACCCTATTTTGGACACTGCTGCCAGGATAGCGATTAAGGGAAAACCATCTTACTTACGATACTGAAACTTACTGAAAAGTTTCATAAGACAGAAGTGCAGCTTGTGTTTGAAAACCAGTGTGATTGTTTTCTGTTTTGGAAGCAATGCAGGTTTATAAAGTGCTATACTGGCATTTTCAAGTTGTGACTTATCACTCCCATCTGCCAGGAGCCCTGTACTCTTACTTTGTAACATTTTCTGTATTTTGTTAAGTTACAAGAATGATTCTTAGGATTGACATACAGCCAAAAAAAAATTAATTATATATATATATATATATATATATATATATATATATATATATATATATATATATTTTTTTTTTTTTTTAATGAGTTTAAGCAATTTTTTTTTTGTGTGTGTGTGTGTGTGTAATTTTCACTGTACCTCATTCTGGCATTTCCAAAGTTTAACTCTTATCAGCCTGACACCTTAGGGACTATT
Organism: Lingula anatina; assembly: GCF_051362555.1. Taxonomy (NCBI): domain Eukaryota; kingdom Metazoa; phylum Brachiopoda; class Lingulata; order Lingulida; family Lingulidae; genus Lingula; species Lingula anatina. Next base: position 25,283,923 of record NC_141771.1, read on the forward strand.
TCCAGACCCTATCCCTAACTGTGGATCGATCTGTCTCCATGGGAATTCTCGCTAAATTGCAATCAATGTAAGTGGCTTAGTTGTCTGTCACGCCTACTGAAACTGGCATGCCAGAATCCTAAGACTCTCAAACTGAAAGCAATTTAGTGAGAAACCCCTTGGAGTTGGATTGATCCTGTTAGATTGATCTAGGTATGGGAACTTAGTCTATTGCTTGATACACATTTTACTTTCATCCTAATCCAATGTTATGCAGAATAAGAATTTGATGTTGGCTATGCAGTTACAGTAAGCATAATACATTAGTACATCAGAATTGACAGTATCCTATTTCCTGCATTTTTATTTTCTGGTTTTTGTCTGTACATTTGACAGCTTTGCTGCCTTGTTAAATCTACAACAATAAACTTGAATATTTTGAAAGAATGAGTGTTGAACATCAAGAGCAGGTTTATGCACCACTTTAAGAATTTTTAAATTATTCAATTTGCATTTAAAGCAAATTTATAACAACAACCTTGAAGTCAGAATTTTGATGTACAGTATGAATCTTTGCCAGAAAGGTGGTGATTTGATAAACCTTCACCATTCAGTGCATTGATTACAATTTCATCCTCAATCTTAAGTGCTTCAGTGCTTTGAATCAGCAAAAAATACATGTATATCCTTCTCCATTCTCTGAACAGGTATCTTTAATATTTATTTCTAATTTGGTTTATTGTTATTTCAGGAATGGTTTGGAAATCTTTGTCGCAGTTTGTGAAGTTATGTTTATCCTGTTTATTCTGACCTCCACATACAGAGAGTTCAGTAAATTCAGAAACACTGGTTCTAAGGAATACTTCTCAGATCCCTGGAGTTATGTAGAGGTGGCAATTGTCTGCCTGGGATACTCAGCTATTGGTCTGTTTTTTCAACGTTTAGTCATAGTGAACTTCACCATTGCCAGTTTCCATGAACATGGCAGAGAGGAATTTGTGAACTTTTTTCCAGCAGCATTCTGGGACTACATCCTGGGCTACACCTTGGCTGCTATGCTGGTGCTGACAGTGCTTAAGTTTTTCAAGCTGCTACGGTTTAATGTCCGCATGAACATGTTGTCTGCCACTTTGAAGAAATCTTGGAAGCCTACACTACATTTTTATCTAGTTCTAGCTCTCCTCATGATGGCCTATTCCTTCTTTGGACAATGTGCTTTTGGTCACTACATAGAACACTTCAAGTCCTTAATGGACACCTTACAGACTTTGTTCACTCTGGTCATGGGAGGATTTGAGTTTGCAATTCTAGGAGACTCAAACCGTGTCATTGGTATCATGTTTCTGATCACCTTTGCCATGATAGTCCAGGTGTCGCTGATCAATATGTTCATTGCCATTATCGACGAGTCATTCAGATATGTTCTGAAGGCCACCAAGGAGACGTCAAATGAGCTGGAGATGGTGGACTTTATGTGGACGAGATTACTGGTGATTCTTGGTCTCCACACAGGGGCAGGGGTCACCATTCCTTCCAGTATTGATTTGGAGACACTGCAACAAGAGGCTCAAGACCAACATAGTTCAAATACAAACTGCTGACCTTTTGAAAAGCTCAGTTTTTTACATTTTTTCCTGAACAAACCAACAAAAAGAACTAAAGGAATATAGGTACCAGAACTGATTTTTAACTTATTCCACAAGCAACTATGTTTTTTACTTTTGACCACCACAAGGAGCTTAGTTTTGGAATTTTCCAAACAGAAATATGTTTAATAAATTTTGTTGGAATAATTCAACAAATGACAATATTTGATATCGCAGATTGAGTATATGATAAGAGTTCTGTACATAATTGACTAATTACTGCCACTTGTTGAAAGTAGGAAATTGTATACTATGTGGACCAGGGCTCCGTAATTGAAAGCATTGCAAATACCGCATAGCCATATCACCTTTTATTTCAAGGCTTTTATATGGGGTGAGTAAATCACAAGTTATGGAATGCTTTGGAGTTGAGTCCAGACTGTTTGCAGACTCCACGTGGATGTACATTTTGTGTTTACTAGTAGCAGATTTAATTAAAATAAATGATTTAATAAGTATTATTGACACAATCTTTGCCTATTTTAAGGCTCTTTATATTCTTGTTATTATTATTTATTTGTTGTTGACTTGTTGTTGTTGTTGTTGTGATCCCTCAGATTTAGATTTTAACGTACTTGTTGATATTTTTGATAATGTATTTTATACCAGTAATTTGATATCCACTTTTTCAAATTTAATGTCATGGTTAATGTTATCATTTCTGTTAATTCAATTTAATTGCAGGTTTTGTAATACTTGTCTTTTGTCTGATTATCATGGAATTTGTACTTGTAAAAGAAACATTTGGTATATTAAAGGTATGGATTTATTAGAAAATTAATTGCAGTTATGTCTTTGTATATTGAATATTTTACGTGGTTATACTCCTGCACAAACAGTGGACATAAAAAGTTTATCATAGATAATTATCGGCTGTACATTTTATTGCTAGAAGTCCCGCAGAACAACTTCTGTGCACAATTAAAGGTACATATGAACCGAGCATCGGTGGAGTGTGGATTCCCAGTAACACATGTAAACCACTTCTACTAGATTCTTAAATGGCTCAAATAAATTCCACATGCCAAGGGATAAACTGAATGGATCACTCGATCAGCCATAAAAGACCTTTAGACTGCTCCTTTCTTTAAATTTATGGTTGTAAATTTAACCTACTTCCGTGACCTACTTTCCTACCCCATTGACATACAGCTTAGAATGCCAGCAGAAAAATCTGTTCAAACATCATTTTCGGGTAAAATTAAACAATGCCTTTTGGTAATTCTCTTAGTTATACTACTTGAAACTATATGCTGGCATTTGGTTAGTTTTTGTGACAAAAAATTGACTTTGTATGCATCTTTAATTCTCCAAGCACATAAAAAGTTTTCGTTATTTTACTTTCGGCTGTTTTACCAAGTGGATAGACCAGAGGATGCGTGCAGTATTTCTGAAGTTCACCCTGTACAATCCCCAGGTGAACCTGTTCAGTGTGGGACAGTTCCTGCTGGAGTTCCACCCCACTGGGGCTGTGTTCCCTTTCTATCAGATCTTTACTTGTAAATTTTACCAATATGGGTAAGTTATTACTGGGGTTGTGTTCCCTTTCTATCAAATCTTTACTTGTAAATTTTACCAATATGAGTAATTTACCACTGGGGCTGTGTTCCCTTTCTATCAAATCTTTACTTGTAAATTTTACCAATATGGGTAAGTTATTACTGGGGCTGTGTTCCGTTTCTATCAAATCTTTACTTGTAAATTTTACCAATATGAGTAATTTACCACTGGGGCTGTGTTCCCTTTCTATCAAATCTTTACTTGTAAATTTTACCAATATGAGTAATTTACCACTGGGGCTGTGTTCCCTTTCTATCAAATCTTTACTTGTAAATTTTACCAATATGAGTAAGTTATTACTGGGGCTGTGTTCCCTTTCTATCAAATCTTTACTTGTAAATTTTACCAATATGAGTAATTTACCACTGGGGCTGTGTTCCCTTTCTATCAAATCTTTACTTGTAAATTTTACCAATATGAGTAATTTACCACTGGGGCTGTGTTCCCTTTCTATCAAATCTTTACTTGTAAATTTTACCAATATGAGTAATTTACCACTGGGGCTGTGTTCCCTTTCTATCAAATCTTTACTTGTAAATTTTACCAATATGAGTAAGTTATTACTGGGGCTGTGTTCCCTTTCTATCAAATCTTTACTTGTAAATTTTACCAATATGAGTAAGTTATTACTGGGGCTGTGTTCCCTTTCTATCAAATCTTTACTTGTAAATTTTACCAATATAATCATTTAACTTTTATGTAGCAAAGGCAAAACTAATAGTTTTACATTAATACAGAATGGTGAATGTCGGTTGACATTTACAACACTTATTGTATATATGATATTGTCACAGTTTGTTTTTATTGGTCAAATTAACAAACTACTGTGTAATAGATTCAAGGATTTATTTGACCTGTAGAATAGAGAATGAAGTATATGTATGACTGCTCTGGTCAGGTACAAAAGAGAGTCTCAATCTTTATGTTACAGTGAATATAAAACACAATTTAAACAAAATAACTAATCAAATAACTAAACCCGTTTAATAATATAAAATAACTAAACAAATAACTATACCCATTTAATAATATAACTTAATAACAATGTTTAGGCAATTGAATTTAAAAGAATACTTGTAGAATAGAGATACCTGTAGAATAGAGAATGAAGTACTGTATGGTCAGATACAAAAGAGAGAGTGAAAAAGGGCACGGCAAACGACTAAGATCACGTGAAGACGATTCTCATCACGTGAGAGAATGAACCAATCAACCCCCACCAAAGAGGAAGAAAAAAAGAAAGAAGAAATAGATAAATGAATATGGTGAAAAACGGGATTTCATACACCGTCACAATATGAAGATAGAGAATAGGCCTATCTTTCGCGTTCCGCGTGATTGGCCTTATTTTTCGAGCGTGATGCGTTATTTGAACCCAATATTCTGCGTGAAACATGATTCAGGAATTCTTGATGGATCCGGCCGGATTGGCCTGAATACATCTTGGTGATTTTGCTGTTTTAATCTTGGTGATTGGTGATTAAGGGGGGGGGGGGGTATTCCCTTCCCTCTGATATAGCACTTATGTGTAAAATTCTTTAGCTGTCAATCTTTTTCTACATGCCCCTTTACATTTTAAAATAATCCGATTTCCGTCGATTTCTTAAAAGGAGAGTCTTGGCACATCATAAAGCGGGTCGCGGATTAGCGCTGTTTTAAATTTATTATATATTTTCGTATTTTTGCTTGAATACAATTTTTAAAATGATGAAGTGAAGCTCGACGGGGCCACAAGACAAAAACGACAATGTTCTCTGATAAAATACTATTTATAAATATATTCAACAAAATATATATCATTCAGAACATACCCTTTAATAGAATAATTCTAATGTAAACTTTAATTATATCCTTTCAAACATATTAAGTACCAGTCTCTGTAAGATTCAGAAAAATAACATAGGGGCATTGGAACATGACCCTCCCAGATTTTGTTTTCTTTTAATTTATTGTGAAGAACTATGCTAAAAACTAATAAATTGAGCCCGAAAAGTTGCATATTTAAAATAATTTATTTTTTAGAGCGTTTTATATTTAAGCCTGAAATTTTTCTCCCATATGCTTTTCTATATAAAATGTTCAGGTAACCCCATATTCACTGACAAATAACTCGTATGGCCGACGTAGTTATGTAAGATGGCTATACAAGATGTTTACAGCATATATTCAGGTACCAAAAAATGAAATAAAATTTTTTTCAAAACACAAAATGGTTAAATTACATTAAAAACAATCAACGCTAAAACTACGCGAAAAAGACCATCTGCGCATGCGCAGTAGCGGTGACTGCTAAACTACGAACTCATTCAGATGTAAATAAATTGAATTAAGGTTATTTATCTCATGAAATGGATATTTTTGGATAAATGGCACTTGTTTTCTGGGTCATTTATTGCTTGGATTGTTTTTATGCTGACTGGTGTGTAGTATTTGTTTCCGCACATCGTTTTTTTTATATACAACATAACTAATTTTGTCCAAGATGGCGGGAGCTCTGATTGCCGTCGGTTTCGTATGTGGAAGGAGAATGCACACAGTTATTTATTTACGGCATGATATGCAATTTTTCATAAATTACCCACAAGAAAGGACTGGTAGAACTTTATGGTCGTAAATAATCGGCACTACTAACTACGGATATCAAGAAAACTACCAGGTACATGTACCACTGTGAAAACCTCGTCTTCTCCCTCACGTGCAGTTGCCGTTAATATCCGATATAATCGACAAATAAGTAAAGCACTGTCAGTTACTATACTCTAAATTACAGTCAGTGTTAACTTTGATACAGGTTTTCTAATAAAGTTTTGATGTTCAACGTGAGTTTGTTTTTTACGGCTATTTACTGCTTGAGTATGGTCTACCTCCAATTTAAAACAGCGCCCTGTAAGGCCCGTCGTGCCCTCTCAGGTACTTGAAGTCGATAACAGAACAGATTGCTTGAATACTTAATATATACAGTAGAAATTGGTACTCATACAAGTTGAAGAGATTTCTAGTTCTTCACAACCAGGATTCTAAATAAAAAAAACTTGTAAAATAAAATAGACATGTAAAAGATATCTGTCAATAATAATAATAATATTCTTATATGGTGCCTTACATGCTACCTCAAGGCACCTTACAATAATATAACTAAAATCATTAAAAAATCACTACAATATTTAATTCTGAAACAATTGGAAACCATTTAAAATTAACACTACTAAAAACATTATATATATATATATATATATATATATATATATATATATATATATATACCTAAGAGATATAGACAGATTTAAAAATGTGAGTTTTAAGAAGGGATTTAAAACTGTCAAAGTCGTCTGCTTTTCTAATAAAATTTGGTAAGGCGTTCCATAATTTGGAGGCATAGATTATAAAAGCCCGATCTCCATAACTTTTGAGGCACCCCTTCTCTAAAATAGACTGTTCTAAAATAAGGTCATTCTCAGTATTAAAATGTGTGGACCGCCTTGGTCAGTTAAAACAGATAGGATCAGATAAATATAATGGTCCTTGTGTATGTATCGCCTTAAAAATAATACAAATACAAGCAGCCAGTTTTATCCTTTCAGAATGGGAGTGATATGGTGTGTACTATTGCACTTTATTTGACAAACCAGTCTTGCAGCTCAGTTTTTCTCGGAAAGATATAGCAGTACATTAGATTTTTCAGTCACAAAAAATACTAAATGAGAAAACAAGTTAGCATTACTGTATAAGCCTTGATAATCATGCTATTTGTATTAAAGACTCACCTAATCAAGTCCTGCTTAGAATAATGCTCCCACAGTTTTGATATCATAAAGTCTGTGTTATCCATAAATTTTTCTCATATTTCTTTACTGAAAACTAGCAGGTGACCTAACTTTACTCTTTACATTAAAAATTGTAAATAGTAACTTAAATAGGGGAAATTATCATAATGATACTTTCTACCTGATTGTAACATGCCAAATTAGTCCTCAGTGCTGAGGCAGATGTTGGACTCGTCAAAATGTATGAATGTGCATGATTCTCGGGACAAAATGCATCAAATACTATCATGTTGAGGCACCCTTAACATTGATAACTGCTTTGCTTTGATATCACAACTTCTAACAGTGTAGCTGGTTACCAATGGACTTTACCTACAACAAATATTCTTACAAATAAGTTGTATACCAAAAGAAAATTAGCAAAATTAATAAATTATGAACATCTTAGGGCAAGGAGCATGAGGGAAAATATATTATATTGGTATTTTAAGTTTGTGACAAAAATGCTGAATACCATAATAAATGTTCATATAATTTACTACTATGCAGAGAAGATGCCTCATTTTCTTTCAAATAAGAAAGACTAAAAACATGTTTTAATTCACTGTGACTTGTTTAAAATATATTCATATACAATTAAAAGAATCAAATAAAAATGTTAACTAATCTGGGGTGGGCACTGCTAAATCCACGCAGATTATAGATAGTAGTTTATGAATAAGGGAATTTTTTCCTGGACAGTGGTAGAAAGTCCACAAGATATTGAAACTGAAGCTGAGACTGGCAGGAGATATTTCTCAACTATTGGATGTCAACCAAAAGAATACCACCACATTGCTGTTATTGTATGACCCTGAAAGATTAACACCCATTGTCCCATTGTGAAAATTCATCATTTTAAAGTTTTTTTAAAGATCACAAAAATATTTACCTGTGTGCTTTTGACTAAATCAAGTTATTTAGCAGGACACAAGTACAAAATTTGTATTTTAATCCATTTTTAATGCAGAAATAGGGAAATATGGAAAATTTGCTATTTGGTTGACCCCATCTTGGATTGTGAATTTTCAAATTTGCATATTTTTTTAAATGTTTGAAAAAAGATTTTTTTAAATATTAAATCAAAACATTCACTTATAATGTATGACAATATTAGGTGGGTTTGGCCTGTCTATGAAAAATGTATTTAAAAATGCCAACATTTGGGCATTTTAGCTAAAATTTGAAATTTTGGAAATCTGCCATTTTTAGAGTTGTTTTTCTAAATTTTTAGGACTGTTTAAAATATTAAGTAATATGCATTTGACTAAATCAAGATATAATATTTAGCAGGATACTAAAATGAAATGTGTGTTTTATCCATGCTTGTTTAGTTTAAAGCAGAAATAGGGACATTTTGCCATTTGATTGCCGCCATCTTGGATTAAGAATTTTAAAATTTGAATAATTTTTTGAAAAATGTGTTTGAAAAAAAATTTATTTTTGATTAAAACAGTTCAGTATATGTACTTTCTTATGTAATGTATGTCAATAATAGGTGGCTTTGGCCAGTCTATGAAAAGTGTATTTGAAAATGGCAAATTTGGGCATTTTAGCAAAATTTTGAATTTTTGAAAATTCCCCATTTTCAAAGTTATTTTTTTAATTTTTAAAGGCCAGCAAAAAATAATATTTTTTATGTTTTTCAATTAATCAAGATTTGGGATTTAGCAACATACAAATATAAAATATGTGTTTAACCATGATTGTTATTTTTAATATACACAAATATGCAAAATGTGCAATTTGGTTGCCGCCATCTTGGATTAAGAATTTTAAAAATTGAATAATTTTTTGAAAAATGTGTTTGAAAAAAATTTTATTTTTGATTATAAAAGGACAGTACATGTACTTTCTTATGTAATGTATGGTGATAATAGATGGCTTTGGCCAGTCTATGAAAAATGTATTTGAAATTTGCAAATTTTGGCATTTTAGCAAAAATTGGAATTTTTGAAAATTCCCCATTTTCAAAGTTATTTTTCTAATTTTTAAAGGCCACCAAAAACATTAATTTATATGTTTTTAGTTCAAATAGGATATGATATTTAACAATGTCTGAAAATGAAAAATGTTAATTTATCCACATTTATGTTTTTTTTAGCTGAAATATAGCTGAAATTGAAATTTTGCAATCTGGATTCCGCCATCTTGGGTGAAAATTTTTAAGTGCTGTTACCATGGCAACCGAGGGTGATTCAAACAAACCAATATCCATTATGTTGGTTTGGGGCTATAATGAACAAATACACCAATTTTCATCAAAATCTGAGAGGGTCATGTGCCACCCTATTCTGAACCTTACAGAGACTGCTACTTAAGTAGACTTACCTGTTTACATAAAATAACTGAAACAATCCGGCTCAAAGCAGCAGCAGTAGTGGAACGCTACCAAACGACGCAGTCGTCTCGTGCAGTCGCCGCATGCATTCGTAGCGTGCATCCGTCGCGTGTAAGACGTCACGTGATATTTAGATGCCAATGAAAATTGCACATTCCGTAACAGGTTAATAGAGATTTTAAAAGCGTGTCATGGTCGTTCTGGAGGTAATGCAAATAGCAGCCACGTACACGAATTTGGCGTGACCATATACAAACTGCATCGCTGGCGGCCCGACAGCGGCCCACCGGTGGCTATCAACGGGAAGTAGCGCTCTTTCCGTCGTCATCCCGCCAACTACCGTACACATCGCTAATGTAGCCTATTTGCGGCGGGTCAACAGCGGCCAGCAAGCGATCGACGTCGTGCCGCCGTAATCATGCTATCTGGGGTTTTAGAGAGTACATATACATGTATCTTTTTCAGCTCAGTTTGTTGCATTAAAATAATGCTCTGGAGTTACAGAAAATTGCATTGAACACTTTTTGAAAAATCAAGAGCTTTTAAAATTTGGAAAACTCGCCGATTCTTGGCTTTTCTTGCTCTCATAACTTGTGTAAGATTTAAAGGCTTCATTATCATACCCCTTCAGATGTCAGTAGCACCATTCTAAGTGCAGGGCTTGCCATCTGTGACATAGAAATGAAACAAGGATGTGTCCTTCTACTATAAATATTATTTTTATGTCACGTATTTCTTTTTTCATGCTTTATTTCTGGTCATGCAAAAGTTGCAAAAATCAATCAATCAATCAATCAATCAATACGCTCATCAGTAAGCAAAGGTGACGCTCAAACAAAAAATGACTAAATTATATTTTCTCAATTCTCTGCTTCCTTTAGTCCGCCACTCTCTGCCATCGCCTACATCCTCTCACACAGTGACGCTGCTTATAGATTGTTGACGCTGGTTTTGACAAGCCTAGCCTTATAATAATAATAATAATAATAATTATTATTATTATTATTATTATTATTATTATTATTATTATTTAAAAGAATCAACGTGGTTTAATAAGAATTTCTTGAAGACATCATTCGCACTGCCACCTATCGTCATTCACGTCCAACAAGGCGCAGTGCAGACGAATTCTGTTTAAGTGGTTTTGGTCACCAAAAATGATATGAAAATGGTGAGCTAACAGCAAGGTCATCAATGTGATGTTGTTTTCAATGCTTCTTATAATTTGTAGCAATTTAATGAGAGCCTTGTGTACTTCAAATATTTTGTAAAACGTATCTAAAAAGGCATAAGTGCAGCGGCGGCAAAGTGTGGGTGAAACAGTGGCCTCTCGAGTCCCGTCGTCGTCCACCCCAGATGTTCGGGAAGGAGTTGGCTCAGCTGACACCAGTTATCAGTTATAATTTACAGATAAAGAGTTTTGTAGTATTATGGTGCCATTGCAGACCATTAACCATTGAATGTTACGAACACACAACTAGAAAAAGAGGTATTTTATATTTTTAGTTTAAGATAGTGCGGTGATGCCAGCATGTGGACCAGTGTCTCACCTAACAAGAAGAAAAATCTTTCTTTGTGGAGCTGTATCACTGATCACACCAAAGTAGTTCTGATCTTGCTCCTTGCTGTACTCATAGGTAGGAAAACCTTCTTGTTTGATTAAATCAACACATGTAAGCAATATTACCTAGTACATATTTATTTTTTCCTTTAAATTGACATGTAAGTTACAATTATTATAGTGTCTTCAAACCATGTCAGCAGTACTCACAGTTAATATTAAATCTGTATTATTATATTGAAGACCTAGCTTTTATATCATGTCCAGTCTGTGCCTTGAACATTTCAGCTTACTGGGCATTCAAACCACCAGTTTCATTTTATTTACTGGTTCTAATTAAAGGGATAACAACTCTTCATATGAGATCTATATTTCACAATAAAAACATTAAACAATTCATAGAAATATAATGTATTCTGTTTTACTACACAAACAGCAGTTAAAGCAATTATCCTGAAATCTGTGCTTGCCATCAAACCATATTCCCTAAAAAGATGGCTATGCTCTGTAATAATCTCTTAAGTGATTATTAAAAAAAAAAACTTTTTAGAAAAAAAAAAAAAAACAGGGATTAACTTTGAATGTAGAAACGGATTCATTAACGACTGGTAAGAATGGGATAATTGTTTTTGTATCCCAGGAAAATTCATTTTTGACCAAAATGAATAGTTGTTATCCTTTTAAATTTCAGTGGTCCACATTAAAAATTTAGTGGACATTCTTAGTAATAAGTACTACACATCAATGTCATTTATTACACATTTTGGTGTTTTGAAGAATGAGGTTTAATTTGTTTGTTATGAGGTAAGTGAGATGCACTCATAAATATTTTAAGAAAGCTTAAAGGAAAGGTTAGATTGTTAAAGAAAAGAACCTACTAGCCATGTCAGACAATGAAATTCACAAATTCTGAAAAATCTACTGGTCTCTGAGAAATTTTACTGACCGTGGGCATTAGACAAGTGGTTAACATTGCATACTGTATATAAGTACCAAGTGTGGATCCAGGATTTTTTTTTTTGGTATTTTAGTGGATTAACAGTGCCATTTAGTACGGTTTAGAACTATGATTCAGCTAGTCAAAATTCTAATTTCAAGAGGGGGACCAGAAATCGAAGGTGGGGTCTGGACCCCCTGCCCCCCCCCCCCCCCCCTTTAAATCAGCCTCTGAGTACTACTATATGATCACCTTCCTGTTATTCTATACTTCAGATGGTGTGTTCTCCTCTCCCTGCCCCAGTGAATGGACTCACACACCCTCAGTAGACCTATGATCACCTTCCTGTTATTCTATACTTCAGATGGTGTGTTCTCCTCTCCCTGCCCCAGTGAATGGACTCACACACCCTCAGTAGACCTATGATCACCTTCATGTTATATTATATACTTCAGATGGTGTGTTCTCCTCTCCCTGCCCCAGTGAATGGACTCACACACCCTCAGTAGACCTATGATCACCTTCCTGTTATTCTATACTTCAGATGGTGTGTTCTCCTCTCCCTGCCCCAGTGGATGGACTCACACACCCTCAGTAGACCTATGATCACCTTCCTGTTATTCTATACTTCAGATGGTGTGTTCTCCCCTCCCTGCCCCAGTGGATGGACTCACACACCCTCAGTAGACCTATGATCACCTTCCTGTTATTCTATACTTCAGATGGTGTGTTCTCCCCTCCCTGCCCCAGTGGATAGACTCACACACCCTCAGTAGACCTATGATCACCTTCCTGTTATTCTATACTTCAGATGGTGTGTTCTCCCCTCCCTGCCCCAGTGGATGGACTCACACACCCTCAGTAGACCTATGATCACCTTCCTAGCTGTTATTCTATACTTCAGATGGTGTGTTCTCCCCTCCCTACCCCAGTGGATGGACTCACACACCCTCAGTAGACCTATGATCACCTTCCTGTTATTCTATACTTCAGATGGTGTGTTCTCCCCTCCCTGCCCCAGTGGATGGACTCACACACCCTCAGTAGACCTATGATCACCTTCCTGTTATTCTATACTTCAGATGGTGTGTTCTCCTCTCCCTGCCCCAGTGGATAGACTCACAACCCCTCAGTAGACCTGTGATCACCTTCATGTTATATTCTATACTTATAACAAATGTTTTTGTTATGTGTTTTGTTATATGCTATTATGACTAGCAACCCAAACTTGCCGCCATGTTCAATGACAGAAAGACACAATAAAATGAGGAATTATGCATATGCAGAGGCCATTGCGACTAGTTTGTATGGCCCCAAATAATAGCCTCAAAACTAATGGTGATTTCGCCATTAGCGCATGGTCGGGATTTGCAAGGCTTTCGAGATATGGGATAGCGAGGAATTGCCATGCTTGCACCCGCACGCCATAAGCGAAGCTTTCGAGATAGGGGGCCCTGTTTCAGTCTGCGACGTTAAGCACTAGCCCGAGGCAATTGCCCACCTAAAGTGGCAACGGGCTAGTAAAAAAGTTGAAATTTTATAAAGCACTAGCCTGAACAGGCTAGTTGTAATTTTGAACCTATTTTAACACTCAGTAAGATTTCAAAAATATAAGTCGCCAGTCTTCTTTGTCTCTGCCTCTAATTTGACGTTTCTAGAATCTAGAAGATAGTAGTATGATATGCCTGTCAGTTGAAAAAAACTCACACCTAGCTCTAACTACTGAATATTGATTAGTTGCTATAAATAACTTCACTGTAGTTATTTATAGCAGCAGTCTGTCAGACAGTCTGATCAGCATGTCGGCATCTTTTTATTTGACCAGTTTGTTGTCATGACTACAAATTGCTGTCAATCAAGAAACTGGATCAGACCGGAATTCCTTAGTACTAGCAACAGGTTTTGTCAAAACAACACTGTCTCCGTAAGCAAGTGTTATCTCATAGAACATTTTGGTTAGGACCACTTAGCAGACTGAGGGGTGGAGTATTCTATCTCCTTTTTTGTTTATATTTTTTATGTATAATTTTAATATCCATGAGTAAATACATTTTCCTTTGCTTATTGCCTTTTAAAAACAATAAATACCCTATGAACTATTCTTGACAATGTGGGATAGTTCGGTTTATGCCATGGCTACCCCTCCACACTTTGTCCTGGTAAAGTCCTTGAAAAGTTGTTTTTACAAATATATAACCAAAAGAATTGTAACCAAAATTTTAATTACCCTTACAGCACTTATGTATTTTAAATTAGAAGTGGCATTATATACCAATGTAATTGGAAATAAATTGTCAGAAAATAGCCATTGTCAATAAAAAGAATAGGAATTAAAAAAAAAAGATTTTGATTGAATATAAAAAATGAAAAAAAAAAAGATATTATAAAAATATGAAAAGGGTAACTATATTCAGTATTACAAATTTAGAAGAAAGAATTTTTTCAATATTCAAAGAATTAAATATATTTTTAATTAATTTTACCACCCCATCAACTAGAAATTAACCTGATTGACATTGTTATTCACTTGCTCTGCTTCTGTAATAAGGTTTATAAGAAAGTACACTTAGTACAGTATGGTACCACAACTCTTTACAACATCTGCTTAAACCTTTTAAATGATTATTTAAAGGGATAATAACTCTTCGTATGATATCTGTATTTCACAATAAAAACATAGTGAACAACTCATAGAAATATAATATATATTCTGTTTTACCATGAAAACGGCAGTTATAGCTATTATCCTGATATCTGAGCTTGTCTTCAATCATGTGACCTCCAATGATGGCTGTACTCTGTTATAATCTCTTAAGAGATTTTAACAAAAAACCAAACTTTTTAGAAAAAAACCAGGGACTAACTTTAAATGTAAAAATAGATTCATTAACCATTGGTAAGTATGGGAAAATTGTTGTTTACTCCAGGAAAATTCATTTTTTGGCCAAAACGAAGAGTTATTATCCCTTTAAATTGGGCTAGTGTTTTTTGGTCCGGGCTAGTAAAGTTTGAGAGTCTGCTAGCCCGAAGGACTAGTAGTCTAAAATGTTTTTGGCACCGACTGCTGTTTGTTTACAAAGGACACAACAGATTGGTTTAAAGTTTGGTTAAAAGGATCTATGGAATATACCAAGACATTTTCTCTTACTTGTATCAAAGGATGAAGAATAAGTTCAAATGCATTTTAACATATGAAAACTGGAATGTAGTCCAGGTAACTCTTATGGCCTAACAGTACCTGTTAAAAGCCCCATGCATGGTACTTTTACCTACTATATAAGGTCCAGCCAGAAAACATATATAAGACCATCTCTTTTGAAAAAATCTGGAAATTTGATACTCCTCCAGTATTGCTCCTACAATGTTTGATATTTACACAGAATTTAACAACTGTGCATGAAAGTAGGGTAGACGAAATCTCCGGTTGATTTATATAGGCCCTATCATTTATTATTTATTTTTTTATTAACTATTTTTAATTTTTTCATTTTGTTTGTTTTCAGCTTTGATATCATTAACTTTTGCCACCGTTCACATTTTATGATGTTTCTGCCTTCTGTAATATTTCTCTTCAGACTTTCTTTGTCCTCGCAATCTTTGAGATGCATTGCTGAAATGCCAATAATTTGGTTTGTCATTAGTAGTCATTTCAATATGCTTTACAGGTAAAAATACCAAAGATGATCAAATTATGTCTTCAAGGTAACTAAAATAAGAGGCATCTTAACCAACATTATTGTCTTGTTAGGCTTCATTCACATGCAATGTCTATTTTCTAAATTTTATGATTTGCCTCATACAAAAGAACGCAGCAGTGCATGGAGATCAATATAATGACTTAACATAGTTGCCAAAGAGGGTGTCTGTTTCAAGCACATGAATCAATTTAATGTGTCCCCCATTTTATTCCCATGCTTACTAAGTTTCAAACCTGCATGTTCTCATAATATGGTTTATGATGAAGGCATCATGGTCTGACATTGTTAGGGTGACAGTTAACCATGTATTAAACGGTTTCCGCAAGTACCAAACATGGATAGGGGCGAAAACTGACTTTGACAAATTTTAAAGGACTTGTCATCTGTGAAGTTAGCCACTGAATTTACTCTAAAGCCAAATATGCAAAGAACATAGTGCAAACATGTTGGAACAGCACCTGTATTTTAGGAGAATTGTTTATGAACATTTTAACCAGTGAAAACAGGAAAAGGGAGGGGGGGGGGGTTGACCTAGCTTAGAAAGCGACCAACTTCCATAAGCATAACACTGACTCTCAGTTAATGTTTTTTGTTTTGGTCACATTTAGTGAATTTATATATCCTCGACTACTCCAATAAACTGATATTTATATTTTTTGCCATGATGTGTTTTGATTTTGAATCTCACTACTCCTCTCTTGTTTTAGGTGTGTCAGGCATACCAGACAGCGCTGGGACTGATTTCATGGTGATGTTCACTGAAAACAGAGTGAACGATCAACCCTTCCCATATAATACATCCAATATGACATTATATATAACCCCAATCGATGGAACCAAGGCTGTAACATTCAGCGTTTATTACATACTTCAAAATGATTTGATAAACATCACACGGACGATACCGGCAGGACCCAATACAGCCGCGTCTGTGTTGCTACCCTCAGACTTAGAGGTGAGGACTAGTGGAGTGATATCGAACTGCGGGATCCGTGTAGTGACTTCCGAAAAGATTTGTCTTTCTGCTATCAACAGGAAAGGCCATTCTTCCGACGGTTTTACAGCAATTCCAGTTTCAAAACTAGGCAAGCGGCACTATTCTGTCTCTTACTCCCGACCCCGTGTCTCAACACAGATGGGTTTGGTCGCTGTGGAGTATGACACGACCGTGACCATCACTGTTCAAAGATATGCCAAACTGACTTTTAATAGCATCTCATATTCAGGTGATCAGACGTTCAGTTTTACACTGAACGCCTTTCAAACCGTCTTGTTTGATGATGAGGTTTCGATGTCTGATTTGTCTGGAACGCTCATCGTTTCCTCCAAGCCAATTGGCGTTTTTAGTGGAAATAAAAGGACTAATGTTGGCTACGGAAGATTAACGGAAGACCATTTGGTAGAGCAACTGCCTTCTGTAGAATACTGGGGGACTGAATTCATCGCAGTATCAACGCCCCTCCGCACCAGTGGAGATATCATTAAACTTGTCCTCAGTGAACCCAAAACAATGGTAATGTGGTACGAACATTCAACTACCTCATCCATAACTTTACCTTTAGCTGGTAATTCAAGAGAATTTTATTTGAGTTCTCGTATAGTTAAGGATATAATGATCATTTCAAACAAACCCATAATGGTTGCCCAGATTATTCTTAGCAACAATGATAGATACCCTGAGCCGGGGGATACTTCCCTTACCATTCTCCCTCCCCTTTCTCAATACACCAACGCCTACAACTACGTCGTCCCTCGAATGACAGACCCGACAGATTTAAGCGAACCCAACAAGGGACCTTTCTTTTACTTTTTGACTATCATCATCGAGGACCAATACAAAGATGGTCTGCGGTTGAATGGTAGTGTTATTCCCGGACTTTTGTGGCATTCTATACCTATCGTCCAAGGGAAGCCCAGAATGGTGGCCGTGTCCTTTGAAATTCAACAGAACAACATGAGATACACACTAACGAATGTCAACCCGACCGCGATGTTCAGTGTCCTTCTGTACGGGGCTGGGGACAGGGAAAGTTACAATTACCCTCTAGGATTTAACCTCAATGTGCTGAACCCGGTGAGTAAATGACACTGGATTTTTGTCCATGACATGTTTTAGTTGAGTTTGTTTTAAAAAAATGTCATTTTTTTCTAAATTCCAATAAAGCTGCTATTCAAACTTTTAATCTAGCTGTATAATTTTGATGCAACATTACATAATGCTTAACAGCACAATGACCAATTTTTTTTACAAAAAAAATAAAAGTATCATGGATATTCAGAAAATGTGATATGGGAAGGTCTTCTATACCATGGAAGTTCAGAGTCACACTTTTAAAATGCCAAAATGTAAACAAGAGATAGCTATTACTGAAAAATGGGATTATTTCCATTTACAACACCTTTTTCACATTAAGCAAAATAATCAATTTACTGTCATTTTTAAATGATCAACTAGGAAAACTGTTAACATAGGAAAAATATCAATAGAACAATTTTAAATGTCCAATTTGCTCCATTCAGAGATTCTGAACATTGTGAATGATTGAATCTGACAAACTGTTAAGATATGAGTTTATTTCCATTTTTGACACTTTATTACACAATACACAATAACAGGTTTGCCGTTATTTTTATATAATCAACTAACAATATTGTTAAGATGCAGAAAATGTCAAAAGAACAATTTATCTAAAACTTATCTAAATTAGTTAAAAAATGAGACTGTTAACATGCCTGTAAAAACACTTGTATACATAAAAAAGGCATAACTTGTGGAAAAAAAGTGAAAAAAAAAAAAAAAAAACAGCATATACTTCCATAAAAATGGCATGATCATGCCAATTTTCGAACTTGACTTGTGTATTATAGATATTCATCAGATTTGTAAGTTTCAATCCAGAAGGAAAAACGGTTTTCCACTTACCATGTTATCGGTGTTGCATAAATGCTGAAAAAAATGGAAAAAACAGCATAACTTTTATAAATATGGCCTGATCATGCTGATTTTTGAACTTGACCTGTGTATTATAGATATTCATCAGTTGTGTAAGATTTAAGCTAAAAGGTAAAACGGTTTTTCACTTATTGTGTTTACAGTGTTGCATATATGCTGAAAAAAGTGGGGAAAAAAACAGAATAACTTCCCTAAAAATGGCCCGATCTTGCTGATTTGCAAGCTTGACCTGCGTATTATAAATATTCATCAGTTCTGTAAGTTTCAAGCCAAAAGGTAAAATGTTTTTTCACTTATCGTGTTTACGGTTAAAATGCACGGCAACGGCGACGACAGACACGGGTGACGGCTATATGTACAGACACATCTGTGTCTGTACATAAAAAATGGCAGAATATGTTTCATGAAGATCAAGAGCATTAATTTTAGCATTATTTCTATAGTTATAGACTTATTTTTATAAATTTCCTTGATTTTATGTAAATATACTAAATATTGTATTCATTCTGTCTTTTTAGCCTGCTCCAGAGGGTAAGTTTGCATCATGCCAGTAATTTATCTTTCTACTTTTTAATCAACTAATCTTTATAAAGACTTATACTATGTCAATATTCCTTAGCACACATATTTTAAAATCGTTTTTTTTTTTTTTTTTTTTTTTGCTCGGCGGCTGTAACTTTAGCATCGTGTAACACGTGTATCGATTATGACCCGGTTGAGACCGGATTGTGAGTGAAAAGTTGAAAAACTAGGAGAGAGGCCTATTGTTGTATGGGCTGCTATCTTCACTTGCATTTAAGAAAAAAATCCAGATAGAAAATACAAAAATCAAAACTATAATCTTAAAACATACTTTGAAACCAAGGAGCTCCTAATTGTTTGAAACAGTGTTCATAAGTAAAACAGCAAACAAGGTTTGAGGGGATATGCGCATTGTAATAACACACCTTCTTAGAGTTCCTTTTTCACCAGTAAGACAACTGAGACAGGCAGGTATGGTTTACTGCTACATGATTTATTCAGCTGACTGAAGACTCAGGTCTCTGCTCTCTCTCCATCTCTGTCTGTGGTATCTATATCTCCCTAACTCTCTCCCTGTCACTGCTTTTATACAAAAACTTCATTTACATTTTAAATTAACTTCCATGATTGACATGCGTCATGCCATACCTTAAGACCTTAAAATTTAATTGCATCTGTCTACCTAACTCTCTCTACTGACCATTACTACTATGAGTAGTACTACTATTAATATTGCTATGGTCAGCCAGCTAGTACTAGCTAGTGACAAGTGGTAGTACTACTACTGCCCACTACTACTATGAGTAGTACTACTATTAATATTGCTATGGTCAGCTGGCTTGTACTAGCCAGTGACAAGTGGTAGTACTACTACTGACCACTACTACTATGAGTAGTACTACTATTAATATTGCTATGGTCAGCTGGCTAGTACTAGCCAGTGACAAGTGGTAGTAGTACTACTGACCACTACTACTATGAGTAGTACTACTATTAATATTAATTGCTGTGGTCAGCCGGCTAGTACTAGCCAGTGACAAGTGGTAGTACTTTTAGACAGCAAGTTGACTAGTTTGGTGGGTTTAACAAAATGGTTTATTTCTGTACTCTGGTTACAATACTGTACTCAGTTCACTTCGTTCTCCTGTCTACAGCTTTCTCAATCTCTGCCTTCAACCTGGCACCTTTAGCTCGTGTTCCCTCAACTGCCTTCCTTCACTCCCATTCTCTCAACTGCCGGCTATGGTCAGTTCCTATATTTTTATCTATGTTACATGGAAGGTGGAGGCTGTCCAAATTTCTATTGGATAACACTAGTTTTGATGGACAGGTGCCTTTGGTTACCTGACTTGTAATTACTTTAATTGTACTTAATTATGCCCGGTCTCCAGTGGACCTTCTACTTCAAGAGACAGATAAACTGCTACATCCTGGAGTTACATACTGAACAGACTCATGCAAGAATTAATTACTAGTGTAATGTTGCACAAGTGCAATTAACCGGTTTGTCTAGATGCCAATCTGGCTGGCAAGTTTTCTTGTCTAACTCATCTGCCACATGGAGTGGTCACTTACTTGTTAATTACTGTGCCCGGTATCTCTGTTAAACTGATTGCATCTGAAACCTGTTTACCTTGTTTTAGCCTAGTATATCTACACACCTGCATATGCATGCTTAATACGATGAACTATCAGTCTTCAGTATCTGTATGTATTAAAGAATACATTGGAATTGATCTAAAATATAAATTTGTAAATAAACCGGCTAGTACTAGCCAGTGACAAGTGGTAGTACTACTACTGACCACTACTACTATGAGTTCCTATAGGCTCCTTTAGGAAATCTTTTAGGAATTTCTGTAGGAACCTATAGGAAATCTAATGCTAATTCATATAGGGAATTTTTATAAGGCCGGGTTGAATGGAAAATAATGAATCTGGTTTAAATATCAGTATATGATTTTGATTTTTAATTTATGTTCAGACCATTAAAAAAATTCTATAGGATCCTATAGGAAATCTTATAGGAAATCCTATGCTAATTCATAAAGGGTATTTTAATAAGGCCAGGTTGAATGAAAAATAATGAATCTGGTTTAAATATCAGTATATGATTTTGATTTTTAATTTATGTTCAGACCATTACAAAAATTCTTATAGGATCCTATAGGAAATCTTATAGGAATTTCTATAGGAACATATAGGAAATCCTATGTTAATTCATATAGTGAATATTATAAGGCCAGGATGAATGAAAAATAATGAAACTGGTCTAAATATCAGTATATAATGTATTTTTTACTTTTTGTGTGATCATATTCACTTCATATTTCTTCTGTTATATTGAAAGTCAACCTTATCTAATCAGATTTTACTTGACCTTGGCTGTTTAAAAGTGAAAGTGCAATCCTGCCTAATATATAAAATATAATGTAAAAATAAGTGAACATTAAGGTATAGTACTGTCCCTCATAAAGGCTGGAAAATGAGGACAAATTAATATGTTTATAAAGATACATTTTATGCCCTATCACTTGTAAGGTTTAACAGTCAACTGATGTTAGCTAGAGAATGCCCTACTCCACCAGCCATAACCACAGATTCAACAGATGTGAATTTCTTTTGTTAGCCTGGCACCTATTATTAGGTCACTACTCCTGTAGCTATTGTTACACTAGCAATAGTAACCGCCTATTAGGTGTTATCAGATGTGTGGTATCCTGTCTAAGTCTTTGTTTATATGAGACAAGCAGCAAATGCGTATATACGACTTGCATTATTCGAAAGGTGCGATGTGCGCATGGCCGGAATTGTGCACTGCAGGGGTCAAAATAGTACCGGAAGCGTTGTTGACAGCGATAGGAACACATGATGGGAGCATAAGACATGCCGGGGGCGATATTAAACAAGCCATTTGAGGCGACAATGGTGCCGGAGTTTAACGTTGGTTAAAATGTAGAATGCTCACAAATCAGGCAAAAAAGAAGAGCTGATAAAAAAGGTATGTTACACGATATTTTCCTAAGTACAAAACTCTCATGTGGTCATTATGTTATTATGTTCACCTGAGTCATTTATTGGGGAGATAAATCTGTCACCTGGTTCAGGCAATTATCTGATACAATCTTTGAGGTGGGCTAGTGCACTGTACAGATAATAAGTACAAGCTCAATGTCAGTATCAGTGGATCTATCATTTGTTTCTTCTTCATTATCTTTCTGTTCTGTATCCAGGTAGATTTCGGTTAAAAAAAATGACTAATCATGTCAATTTTCCGTTTTGTCATCAGTCTAATATGTATGTATGTAAATAAATCACTGTTATAGATGAGGTGATGATGACTTTAACAATTATTTTCATGACTATGTTTTACTTGTTTTATAGCTGTAAACTGTACAGTGACGATAGAGAGAGAAACAAAATATTGGATCCAGACGGTGGAGTTTGGCAGAGAAAATTAGAAGTAGGCCTACCAGATTGAAGTTTGAATCAAGACAGTGGAGAATGCCCAAACCTTTTTTTTTTTTTTTTAATATTTGCCTATTAATAAATACAATTCAAGATTTCGTTTCACAATTTTATTTTGCATAAAATCAATGATGTGGCCTTGGAAATATCTTTCCAAGGTACCTTACGGTATTTCATGTTTTAAAATGCAATGTTTTAAACATTTTCTAGATATGTTCAAGTGCATTGTGATAATAAAAATGTGATATTTGGTAAATTGTTCTCTTTTTTGTTATTTGCATAAGTAATATCCGATTCAATACTCCTTCACAGTCAGGTTTTAACCTGGTTTTTTGTTTTACTCAGATCTAAGCAATGGCGATAACAATACTCTAAAACCAAAGTAAAACTAAAACCAGTTTTCATGCCATTTTTTTATACTGAGGTAATGTCAGGGTATAAAAAGTCATGAAAATTCTAAATTCCTCGTAGGTTTCAAGACCGATGTAAAATTTAACCATTTCAGGTTTGTTGTGCATAGACTTTATGCTGAAAGTGTGTTTGTCAACTTCCTCATGTGCTTTGGACAGTTGTTTCAGCATTTTATGTACTTTTCCTCTGTCACACTATTTCTTTATGCATCTTTTTTTTTTTTTTTTGCTCGTTGTAATTCCACTCTTGTTTCCGAAAGTTCAATTTCTAAAGATCCGATTTTCTGTTCTATACTGAAAATAATATGTTGTTTTTCCTTAACTGTCGTTAAAAGCACATCTGAGCCTGCATCTGATACAATGCATCGTGGTCTGTATTTGAGAAGCCATTTCGTCCTCGCTGTTCAACTTCCCACTCGCCGCCAGATTCACTAAAATTTGTTTTGGAGTTATCAACAGTTAAATGTCTTATAAATTTTCTTCTGGGCTTACAAATCTTCGATTCTTTGAGTGGAAATATAGTTGGTCTACCACCCAAATACGATTTATTCCCTCCTTCAAAATGAGCACTACACTCACAGTGATGCTTGGCGGGCTCGAACTTACTAAATTTGCCTTCATTTCCCGCTCGTCCAATATTGTCAATCCATATACCTCTCTCTTTTGGGTCCTTGGGGAAAGCATAAAATGAAAAATTTCGATCTCGCTTCGTATTGTTGAAACAAACAGGCACAAAACACATAGAACCGCCGAGAGGCATTTTATTTCTGTGTACAGAAATGGCGGCAACACAAGATAGGTCCCACTTCACCCACAGTGCATTGCGCTCAATATCGAAAACGAGACGATTAATAATGCAAGTCGTATATACAGCTATCAAGACAGTTTAAATTCAGGAGCATAGTGGAATGGTACAGAGTGTAGAAAAATCGGATTGAGGAAGGTATGTATTACAGTAATGCATTGGATCATTTAGGCATAGCTCTAATCAAATTGAAAATGAGATAATTGATCTAATTTGCAGTGTACCTTGTAAACATCATGTCCATATTACATTAAACAAGTTATAATTTATAATGTATAGCTTCCCTTTTAGCCAACAAAGAAACACTGTTTAGTCTATTTATTTCGTATAAAACTGTGATCACTTGTTCATCAAAATATTTCTTTAAATGCAGTTGAATCTTTAAAAAAAAACAATTTACATTTCATTTAACTTTTGGTTTGTGATTGATTATAAATTATCTATTAATGTTATTCAAGGGACCATCACGATATATAACTGAGAAAGACCCATGCTAATAAATAACATACAATTAACATGTTAGAGAGGCTGTCAGAGCAAATTTCATTACCTCACATGTTCTTCAGGATCGTTTATTTGCCAAGTTTTCTTTCCCTTAATTTCTTTTCAACCCTTAATGTGAGGTAAACACCATAGTTTGTTTGAAAATATTTTTTGCTAACCTATACATAATGGAAATCTGACCATTTTGCTTATATAGAAGCTATAAATTTTAACTTGGGGGTTGCTTTTTTGTTGTTTGGAACGATGATTTAGGTCAAGCAAAGACTGGTGAGAATAGGGAATTACTGTTTACCCTCGGAAATTAGTTTTCCATGAGTTTTTGGGACTTTTTTGGCCCTGGCAGCTCTGTAATGGCCCAATTGCATAATTCACCAGAGTAGAGTTTTCTCCACTGCTGATTTCTGCATTTTAAAATTCGTTTCTGATTGTTCCTGTGGGCTTGGTTCTACGAAATATGTTCATGTTCTTAATATTTTTTTACAAATTATCCAGCTTTAATATCTTGTCTTTGAAAAAAAATCAGTTAACTAATAAAGGCTATGAATTGCTCAAAATACAATGGTGCAATGATTATTATTGATCTCATTAGAAAATCTTTCCTTCATCATTTTGCATTTTTGTAGACATGTACAATTAATTAAAATTCACAATGTCTTTCTTTCAGAATGCGTCTGCAAATGGTTCAACACAATCTAGACGGAGTTTAAGAAGACTATCACAGTAAAGTTGAACAATGTGCAAAAGACTTTTGTCTGAAATTCTTCAATTATTAAGTGACTAAAGCAGTATGCTGACAATGGACACGGTCTGGCCAAGGGAGGTTTTAGCCACTCATTCTGGCAGGAGTTCGAATGCACACAAGAAAAAGACAGTGATGGCACAGCTTGACAAGATGTATTGGATCCTTGTGTTAACTTATAGAACTTATAATTCAAAAGCAGTAGCAGCACCACCGTTAAATTTGCAAAAATCTATGAAACAATTCTCTAGTAAGCTGGTTGCATACCATACTGAATATGTACATACTAGTACATTTATATATATTGAATAAAGAATGTAAAAATGATACTCTCTTTTGTTTTGAGAAACCAGTGCCTATAACCAATTTTGCCAAAGATCCAGCAATATATAAAAAGCGGTAATAATATTCAAAGCAGTTAATATGAATTTCTAAAGGTTCCTATAAGATTTCCTATAGGATCCTATAAGATTTCCTATAGGATTTCTTATAGAATCCTATCAGATTTCCTATAGGATCCTATAAGATTTCCTATAGGATCCTATAAGATTTCCTATAGGATCCTATAGGAAATCATATAGGATCCTATAGGAAAAAGGGACAATTTCCTATAGGAAATCTTATAGGATCCTATAGGAAATCTTATAGGAAATCCTATAGGAAATCCTATAGGAAATTTTCGTAAGGGATATTTTTTGCAAGGTTGAATTTTAGATTTTTGCCCATTGTAATATATAATACATTATGATTTGCCTCAGTTTATGGCCTTACATGCTATAGTACCCTTACAGCAGGTGAGGCTGAACCCTGGTTAGTGTTTCAGACTTTTAAGTACTAGCCGGTGACTAGTGGTAGCACTGGTAGTACTTAAAAGTGTCTTAAACTAAATATCCACATCCTGACAAAACTAGTGTTTATAAAGGACCATTCCCACAGATATCTGGATTGATCAATCTCCCTGTGGAGTCTCACTAAATTCCTATCAAACTATCTGGCTTAAATGTCTGTCACACCTAGTAAAGCTGTTAACAGGGGCGGATTTAGGCCGTCTTCTGGGTCTTCCAGATGACGGTCAGATTTTCAAGTTGACATTGACAAGTATCTATAAGATAATTTGGAAGACTGTCAGTAAATAGCTCTGGATCCGCCCCTGGGTAATTATCTTTACCCCTAGCTGCTTTGTTAGGCACGACAGACATCTAAACATCTGTAGCTGATAGCAATTTAGTGAACTCTCAGGGAATTAGGTCAATCCAGCTGGATCGATCTAAGTATGGGAACCCAGTGTAACACTAGGCAGGGTTAGGTCTTACCAATGGTAGGGGTACTGAGTAAGCATGTAGGACCATAAACTGCGGCAAAATAAGACAGAGGACTATAACCACCAATGATGTCAACGTCTGGTTGATGACCCCTGTAAATTAAAGGTTATCATTTTATTCATGTTCAGTCTCCAAATATAGTAACATTTTCATATTTCCCTTGGACTAGTCATAATATTGTCATTTTCTTACTATTTTTAGTGTGCAGTAGTCAAGCAGTTGATCGCCAATGCATTATCAATGGCAATAACTTTTGTCAAGGTATGATATCCAAATAATTCAGAAAAATTGTCTTGCCAATTAATATGCAAGTCTATATATAATAAAAAAATAAGTAATTCCTTATGTTTAGTAGTACTTACCATCATTTACGTATGACAACCAATTTTTTAAATGACCGCCACCGCTTTTTAAAGTTAGTAGGCTTTTTTTCACCCCATATGAAAAAAATGAATAATTATAAAATCAGGTGCACCTTAACCTGCTCTCAACTATTCCAGGCACACCCTTTGACAATCAGGGTTATGGTTTTGTGCTGATGTTCAGTGAGCACTACACTCAGGTGGGAAACCCATACAATCCCTTCCTGGTCATTACTAATGCTGAAACAGAAAATGTACAGGTAGGATGAAAAGTTATGGACAAAACATGGTATGCTTTTCTTCTAAATTATTAATTTTATATGCCTCATAATTCCCATTTGAATTTTTTTCAAATTTCAAAAAAACTGAACTATACAAAAACTAAAATATAGCCCTCTTGGCTCAAACAGTGGGCATTCTACTGGTAAAAAGTTAATCAAATTGCATTTAGGTAATTGTCCAAATGATAGATCTTGCAACTTGATACCTCTTTTTATTTATTCTGGATGACACAGTTTCACTGTATAGTATTGAGCTATAAATGAGTGTATATACGGTAATGTGCCAAGCATTTCAACGGGCCCAGTCAATCCGACCACAAAAATTATTTTATAAAATTAATTTTTCTGGGATCAAACAATTAGTCCATACGTCAAAATCATGGGGCAGAATTTTTTTCTTGTTCCAATTGTTCGACCACATCGTCGACAAGACTCGGTAAATTTTCAAGCCAGTGAAATAGATGCTGCATGCCTCGGCCCTTTGTCAATTGTTGTCCTTTCAATAGCTCTCGTCAATGAGGAAGAAACAATTAATTGAAGATCTAATCTGGAAGCATGACGTACCTGTCTTTTCCTTTGTCCCCGATGACAATAATAGTGCTTATAGACATACAAATTTTGCTAATTAAGCAGACTTGCCCTCGCTGACTGATTCATCACGCCCGTAACTGGGGAGGGGGGGGGGGGTTAAAAAAAGGTCTATTCTGGATGAAACCAAATATCGACAGTGGGTAGAATACGTCGTAAACACCTTCATATAGACCATATATAGCGTTTGCTAGCAATAAAAAGTTTGGGAAGAATAAGCAATTTATTTTCAAGTTTGATTGAAATATATATGCAGATGGGGAAACGTTCTTGAAGTCAACACCGCAAGATCTTACATTTACTACAATCGACCGAAAGATCAGCAGGATCGACCGCCCAGACTTCTTGGCGCCAAATACCACGCGCTGTCAAAATCTGACAAACACATGTCGCTGTTCACCTGCATGGATAACTGATTTGTCAACAATAAAAATGACGTCTTCTTTAACTCCATGGGAGCTTCATAGAGAGTTCCACTGGGTATTTACGTTACCTGTGAGTCACTTTCTATTTCCCCAGATGCATGAAATGTTGATAATATTTAGCATAATCCACGACGAACTCCATTCCTGTGACCCCCCTCCCCCAAAATGGGACAGTCTTTATTAACATGTGGTTTGCGCTATGCTGGAGCAGGCCAGATAAAACCAGTCTCTCATTTCTGCAAGTGCTCAATTCTCACTTCAAATTATAAATGCACATGTTTTGTGAAAATTATGGCAAGTAAATGCTTTTTTTTACGTTCAGGTTTTATCAGTGGGGTTTTCAATATGCACCGTGGTTTGTGCACAGCGAGAGTATATAAGTAAGAAAATCGGAAGAGTGCAAGCAAGATACTGTATGTCTATCGGCACAGGTACGCTCCGTATTTTGCCTTTTCTCAATATGTTTTTATATGACATGCTTTTTAAATAAAATACTTAATAGTAATTTGAAGTTACACTGATTTCCGTTTGAGTACCAGTTGGTATTCTTTGATATGGGTGATTGAATTTTCTTCGGAAGTACGTACGTCTACGCCTCGACGCTGAGCAAGCCTTGCGGGTTGAAAACAACTGATCTCAGACTGGTAAAAAGTTTCAATTCGGTTGATTTCAGTTGTCATATTAAAATTCAAATAGGGCGTACGTAAATCACATAACTAGTTTAAGTCCACTTAAGCTACCGATTTCAAATATAAGTGACCGGCCTTTGTTTACAACACCTGTCTCCGGGGAAATACTCGTCCCACTTGTGAAGCGCATCATGAAAGTGATCGTAGGTGAGGGAAATATATAATTAAAAATTATAATTGTCGTCTTTTTTAATGTTAAGTAATGTTAGCACATATTGTACACAGCAAAATAAGATTTCAGGAGGATAAAACATGCCTGAAACACGTGTTAGGCGAAAATTGCGGCTTATCTTGCGTAACACTTCCGGTAAAATGCAATACTTCCGGAAAGATGGACGTTTTAGCAGATGCCCTTAACAATCCGACGATATCAAAGGTTTCCGTTTGCTGTATTTTAATCAATTCGACCAAACTGACATTTCCATGAAATTAATTAATTAATCTTGGTCGAATTGTTTGGCATATTACCGTATTCAACTAATAAACCCCAGCCTAACCAATTTAAAAATTACCTTTAGGTGAATGTGATAACGCCACGCTGGAGCAGCCCAAGTGTAAATGAGCAATTCACGTTGGCCACTGGTCAGTATCGTACCGTGAGTATTCCACAAGAGCTCCGCATGCAGCAGTCAACTCTCTCCACCAAGGCCATCTTGGTCCAGTCAAGTGGGGAGGTAGTTGTCCAGGGTGTGAATTCTGAAGAACACTCTACGGGCATGTTTCTTGCTCTTCCAATTGATGCTGTTGGCAGTGAGTATTATGCAGTGTGTTACAGTCCTGCTTTCCTTCATTGCCAGTTTGGTATTGCTGCAATACAAGATGGAACAGAGGTCTCGATATCTTTACCTTCTCCACTGCCTTCTGGTCAAATTGTGCAGGTGACTTTTCAGGGCACAACATACTATAGTGGACAAACAATCCGCCTGACCCTCAGTGCCTATGACACTGTTCAAATACAGGCTGCTCACGACCTGACTGGCTCTCATGTCATAACCAACAAACCTGTGAGCTTCTTCAGTGGGAACAGGCATACAAACATAGACCGAGGGTTAGGTGGACAAACAAAAGATCACACTGTAGAAATGCTCCCACCAGTATCTGCCTGGGGTAAAGAGTTCATCACTTTCCAAATTCCAGACGGGACAGTATCTAATCCTGGGAACAATTTCAGAGCTGTGGTTCCCAGATTCAGTCAAACACCACAACTCGACCTGACAGTGGGCTCCAACCACATATACCCAGCAGTGCCCAATGGGTTTTCTTATGCCCAGTTCCTGGTTGGCCAAGGAAGCCAAAACACTTATGCCTATCTGTCATCAAACACTCCAATAATGTTAGCTGAATTCATTGTCAGTATGATAGGTACCAGTGAGGTAGCCGGTCCTTCTATGATTTATCTGCCACCTATTTCATTGTACAGGAATGAATACACATTCACTGCCTTGGAAAGATCTCTCAGCACAAACAAGGTTTTTGTGAACACAGTTATTATTGTCAGTCCTTTGTCAGGTCGTGGTGACATCACATTGGATGGGAATGCCTTACCAGCAATTACCTGGACCAATGTCGATGCAGGGGGTGTCATGTACAGTGCCGGCTTCTTTACTGTCAGCGCTGGCTTTCACAAACTGAGTCATCCCAAAGCGAACCATTATTTTGGTGCAGTGCTGTATGGAATTGTTTTGAATGATACAGTAGCCTCAGAATCCTATGCTACTGCTATTGGCATGAGGCTGTCCAGGATTAATGAAGTAAGTGTAAATCCTGAGAAGTACAAATAATACTTGTTTCATTGTAAGGTACATGTGAAACAACTTTCCAAGGTTTTTTAAATATAATTATAGATATAACTATCAATAATTATAATTTGGATTATTTCTTCTATACATTGCCTTGTCCTATAGTAAGTGAAATGACACCTAAGTTATTCAATTTTATATTATTTGTAGCCTTGTGGATGCAGTGTCCAAGCCCAATTTCAAGCAGCTGGCATAGACAATGATTGTGATGGACGGGTTGATGAGGAAGACTGCAGTGATGCAAATACAGGTATATTGTTTCAATGATTTGTGTTCATGCATATTTTGGTATATAAGTTATAACCCTGATTTTCTTAAATAGTTTGGAATTTTGAAAACCTCATGTAAGACTTGTGTGACTTTTACCTATTTAATTAATTATGTTTGGAATGTACTTCTTGTATCACTGTGGGTAAACTGTACTTCAAAGCATGTTACAGTATGAGCCTTTTTCTTTGTCAGATGAAGATGGTGATGGAAGACAGAATGAGGATTGTGCAAAAGGTATGAGAGTCTTTCTTTTTTAACCATGGGTGGATCTACTACATCTAGGGTTCCCTTTGTGTGTGTGTGTGTGTGTGCATGTAGAGTGAACATTTCATACCTCCCCACCTCCAAAAAAATAAAAAAAAGGCAGAACATACTGTTGCACAACTTTATTTTGTCATTTTAAGGTTCACATTTAGCAAAATTATAGCAACATAATGACCTGAAATCAAACATAATCCAAAATGTGTTTTCAACAACCTAGGATTAATGGGTGTTTTGGTTGCATTACATAATTATTTATTTTCAAAAGCAATCTAGTTAATGTCAACTTTTTCACATGCCCCAAAGAGGCAAAAAAAAAAAAAAAAAAAAAAAAATCTTAATGTTCTTTGAACAACAGTCAAATATATTTTGCTGTATATATGAAGTAGATGGCCAGTGGTCTCATATTTTGCTGTATATATGAAGTAGATGGCCAGTGGTCTCATATTTTGCTGTATATATGAAGTGGATGGCCAGTGGTCTCAGTGGTCTCATATTTTGCTGTATATATGAAGTGGATGGCCAGTGGTCTCATATTTTGCTGTATATATGAAGTGGATGACCAGTGGTCTCATATTTTGCTGTATATATGAAGTAGATGGCCAGTGGTCTCATATTTTGCTATATATATGAAGTGGATGGCC
Source organism: Lingula anatina (assembly GCF_051362555.1). NCBI lineage: Eukaryota > Metazoa > Brachiopoda > Lingulata > Lingulida > Lingulidae > Lingula > Lingula anatina. Next base: position 25,315,490 of record NC_141771.1, read on the forward strand.
AGTGGTCTCAGTGGTTAAACTGGGGCACCTGCTCAGTAAGCTGTGGGGGTGGCAGTAGGAGTAGGACCAGGTCCTGTAGTGATCCAGTACCAGCATTTGGTGGCAGCCCGTGCCCAGGATCACCTCCAGACACACAGACTGATACGGGGTCCTGCAATACTAATGGCTGTCCAGGTAATATATATACTCAAAGCCCAAGAGATAATTATATGCTGAAAAAAATGGATATTAACTTAATTCAATAAAGTAAAAAAAATATATATATTATTAATTGTGTATAATAAAGGAACTCTTGTAGTACTCACCATTAGCTGATTAAACTGATATATAGTAATAATTGGCATGCCTTCTTGCACACTTCCAAGTGAATGGGACCTGGATAGTGTGGCAAGCATGGAGTGCTTGCATTGTAAACTGTAGATCAGGTCGTGCGGTCGCAGTTGTCCTCCACCACAAAATGGTGGTAGTTTTTGTTCAGGCAGCCCCACAGAGAATGAGAACCCGTAGCAAAATTTTAAACTTCCCGCACACTGTTTCTGTGTATGCGCAGCATATTCACAGTAAGGGTTTCTGCGCATGTGCGGCACACCTCATTTGCATGGTAAAATACACACCTACCGCACACTCCTTGCACATCTCCTGCACACTTCCTGCACACCCCCAACGCCACAACCAGCACAGTTCTTGCATACCTCTTGCATACTTCTTGCACACCTCCTGCGTACTTCTTGCACACCTCCTGCGCACTTCTTGCATGCCTACTGCATACTTTTTGCACACCTTCTGCGCATATCTTGCACACCTCCTGCAAACTTCTTGCACACCTTCTGCATACTATTTGCACACCTCTTGTGCAGTTAATGCACACCTCCTGCACAGTTTTGGCATACCTTCTTGCACACTTCCTGCACACTAATTAAAATATTTTATAACATGATTTAAATTTTACGTGCTTGTTTTTCAGTCCCTTTATATTAATTCTACAAAGAATTAATATAAAGAATTACACTAAAGACATGTGCCAACAACTTAAAATTTTACTAAGAATGTTAGAAAAGTTAATATTATTCTTTAGAATCTGTACTGTCATTGAACAGAAATATTGTTAAATCTGTTTATCAACAACAAACAAGAAATTACAGTCATATATTGTGCTTTATCAATCAAATTAAAAAATCGAACAAAATTAGCAAAATCCAAGCCATGTCCATATTTCTCTTCTTTACCTCTTTCTACCACATTTCTCTTCTTTACTCATCCTGTCCTGCTCCGTCCATCTAAAAAAATAGTAAACCGTAAAGTCCTACAAATTCACCACACTGCGCACAATGCTTAACATCCAAATCTTAAACATCCATGTGGAGGACAAAAAACATCAATATACACATTACTGTTTGATAAGTCCTAAAATCAAGTTCAAGTGGTTATTGTTCATATAAAGAAGAGGTAGAAAGGAATGCATAAAAAATGTCTTGGATACTAAAAAACAAACAAAAACAAAGTGCTAAAACTGCTTTGAAGAATACTTCATGTACATCCCTTACATATTTATGTGATGTTGAAAGCTTATGGTTTATGGCTGCATTCACTTATATCCAACAAAATTTAAAGTATTGTTAAATGATATAAATATAATCAACTTGCAGTTAGTGATGTTCTCTTTTAAAACTTACTCTGCACAGCTCTTTCAACTAGATAATCCTTCACAAAAGAAACTGTTGCTGACAGTTCTTGTGGGCTGAAAAAACTCTCTAGTAACTTCTTTATCGCAAAGGTACTTGTATACTTTGTGTGAGTTTTGATGAGCCACCAACTATAGATATTCACAGCAAAGTCTGTCCCTTCTATTTATAAGCATGCAGTAGGAATGGGTTTCAGATCTGAAGGATTTCAAATATACATCAACATGTTTGAAATATGAGTATGTATATTGATTCGGCATATTAGAGACACTAACATGAGTCAATAGTGATGATATAAGTTTGTTTTGCTAATTTGTATATTAATTCAGTGCACCATAAAATAGTTTTAGTACTCTCAGTTCATTTGAAATTAATTATCTATGTATGTGATTCTAGTTGATGGTGGCTATTCAGACTGGAGTCCTTGGAGCACGTGTGCAGTCACATGTGGTGGTGGTCAGCAGACCAGGCAGAGGACATGTACCAATCCAGCTCCTCAGTTTGGAGGTGCTAGTTGCTCTGGACCCACATCAGAATCTCACACTTGTAACAGTCAGCAATGTCCAGGTAACATGTAACAGTCAGCAATGTCCAGGTAACATGTAACACTCAGCAATGTCCAGGTAACATGTAACAGTGAGCAATGTCCAGGTAACATGTAACAGTCAGCAATGTCCAGGTAACATGTAACAGTCAGCAATGTCCAGGTAACATGTAACAGTCAGCAATGTCCAGGTAACATGTAACAGTCAGCAATGTCCAGGTAACATGTAATATTTAGCAATGTCCAGGTAACATGTAACAGTCAGCAATGTCCAGGTAACATGTAACAGTCAGCAATGTCCAGGTAACATGTAATATTTAGCAATGTCCAGGTAACATGTAACAGTCGGCAATGTCCAGGTAACATGTAATATTTATCAATGTCCAGGTAACATGTAACAGTGAGCAATGTCCAGGTAACATGTAACAGTCAGCAGTGTCCAGGTAACATGTAACATTCAGCAATGTCCAGGTAACATGTAACAGTCAGCAATGTCCAGGTAACATGTAACATTTTAGCAATATCCAGGTAACGTAATATTTATCAATGTCCAGGTAACATGTAACAGTCAGCAATGTCCAGGTAACATATAACAGTGAGCAATGTCCAGGTAACATGTAACAGTGAGCAATGTCCAGGTAACATGTAACAGTCAGCAATGTCCAGGTAACATGTAACAGTCAGCAATGTCCAGGTAACATGTAACATGTAACAGTCAGCAATGTCCAGGTAATATGTAACAGTCAGCAATGTCCAGGTAACATGTAACAGTCAGCAATGTCCAGGTAACATGTAACAGTCAGCATGTAACAGTCAGCAATGTCCAGGTAACATATAACAGTGAGCAATGTCCAGGTAACATGTAACATTTTAGCAATATCCAGGTAACGTAATATTTATCAATGTCCAGGTAACATGTAACAGTCAGCAATGTCCAGGTAACATATAACAGTGAGCAATGTCCAGGTAACATGTAACAGTGAGCAATGTCCAGGTAACATGTAACAGTCAGCAATGTCCAGGTAACATGTAACAGTCAGCAATGTCCAGGTAACATGTAACATGTAACAGTCAGCAATGTCCAGGTAATATGTAACAGTCAGCAATGTCCAGGTAACATGTAACAGTCAGCAATGTCCAGGTAACATGTAACAGTCAGCATGTAACAGTCAGCAATGTCCAGGTAACATATAACAGTGAGCAATGTCCAGGTAACATGTAACAGTGAGCAATGTCCAGGTAACATGTAACAGTCAGCAATGTCCAGGTAACATGTAATATTTAGCAATGTCCAGGTAACATGTAACAGTCAGCAGTGTCCAGGTAACATGTAATATTTAGCAATGTCCAGGTAACATGTAACATGTAACATTCAGCAATGTCCAGGTAACATGTAACATTTTAGCAATGTCCAGGTAACATGCAATATTTAGCAATGTCCAGGTAACATGTAACATTTTAGCAATGTCCAGGTATCATGTAATATCTATCAATGTCCAGGTAACATGTAACAGTGAGCAATGTCCAGGTAACATGTAACAGTGAGCAATGTCCAGGTAACTTGTAACAGTGAGCAATGTCCAGGTAACATGTAATAGTCAGCAATGTCCAGGTAACTTGTAACAGTCAGTAATGTCCAGGTAACATGTAACATTTTAGCAATGTCCAGGTAACATGTAACATTCAGCAATGTCCAGGTAACATGTACCAGATCAGCAATGTCCAGGTAACATGTAACAGTGAGCAATGTCCAGGTAACATGTAACAGTGAGCAATGTCCAGGTAATATGTAACATTCAGCAATGTCCGGGTAACATGTACCAGTCAGGAATGTCCAGGTAACATATAACAGTCAGCAATATCCAGGTAACATGTAACATTTTAGCAATGTCCAGGTAACATGTAATATTTATCAATGTCCAGGTAACATGTAACAGTGAGCAATGTCCAGGTAACATGTAACATGTAACAGTCAGCAATGTCCAGGTAACATGTAATATTTATCAATGTCCAGGTAACATGTAACAGTGAGCAATGTCCAGGTAACATGTAACAGTGAGCAATGTCCAGGTAACATGTAACAGTCAGCAATGTCCAGGTAACATGTAACATTTTAGCAATGTCCAGATAACATGTAATATTTATCAATGTCCAGGTAACATGTAACAGTGAGCAATGTCCAGGTAACATGTAACAGTGAGCAATGTCCAGGTAACATGTAACATTCAGCAATGTCCAGGTAACATGTACCAGATCAGCAATGTCCAGGTAACATGTAACAGTGAGCAATGTCCAGGTAACATGTAACAGTGAGCAATGTCCAGGTAACATGTACCAGTCAGGAATGTCCAGGTAACATGTAACATTTTAGCAATGTCCAGGTAACATGTAATATTTATCAATGTCCAGGTAACATGTAACAGTCAGCAATGTCCAGGTAACATGTAACAGTGAGAAATGTCCAGGTAACATGTACCAGTCAGCAATGTCCAGGTAACATGTAATATTTAGCAATGTCCAGGTAACATGTAATATTTAGCAATGTCCAGGTAACATGTAACAGTCAGCAATGTCCAGGTAACATGTAACAGTGAGCAATGTCCAGGTAACATGTAACAGTCAGCAATGTCCAGGTAACATGTAACAGTGAGAAATGTCCAGGTAACATGTACCAGTCAGCAATGTCCAGGTAACATGTAATATTTAGCAATGTCCAGGTAACATGTAATATTTAGCAATGTCCAGGTAACATGTAACAGTCAGCAATGTCCAGGTAACATGTAATATTTAGCAATGTCCAGGTAACATGTAACAGTCAGCAATGTCCAGGTAACATGTAACAGTGAGCAATGTCCAGGTAACATGTAACAGTCAGCAATGTCCAGGTAACATGTAACAGTCAGCTATGTCCAGGTAACATGTAACAGTCAGCAATGTCCAGGTAACATGTAACAGTCAGCAATGTCCAGGTAACATAAATGTGGCACATTGCTGTCTGATGGTGCCCTGTTCAAGGCTCCTGTCAGTCTTTTGACCCCTCCTGTTGTTCTGCTTGCTTGGCAAAGAGTCTAATTTGACAGTGTTTTTGAGTGACATTTCCCTGCAGTTATTGATTGAACAAACAGTGGGTGTGGGAGTGAAATGCATGGATTTAAAAGAACATTTGAGCTTTGACAAGTTATTGGTTTTAGCTTAATTTATTTGCTTGCATGAGTAAGACATAAAACGCTTATTAAGGGGTTTATTTCAGATATTTTAAGTGTTGAGAAAGTGCATTAAATCTGAATGATTTGGAAGATGCATGAACCGGTTACTTTGGAACTATATAGGCATTTGCAGTTGTGTTGATGTTTCTCTCCTCCCAGCACTGCTCTTTTATAATTGACAATGAACCAGTAAGGATTGAATTTTGAGTGGGAGCTAAAAGACCTGTTGATATAATTTTTCATCCTATTTCCATTTACAAATGAGAAAAGCTGGAAGGCAACTCTACCAGACCCCCAAATATAACCATAAATTGAGCCTGTCACAATGGTCATTATTCAAGTGCATGAGGAGATCACTTCCACAGGAACTTTGCCTACAACAAAATACTTGACTCTATCATATATTTGTTTCAGAGTGTGAATTCCCATTTATTCCAAATGTTGTTGAAGAACGGGACGGGAATATGACAGGAACCAATATCACCTACACCTGCCTGCCTGGGTACAAAGTGGTCTCTGGGGACACGACCAGGATCTGTCTAATCAACAGAACCTGGAGTGGCTCACCGCCTGTCTGTGGATGTAAGAATATGGTGGACAACTCCTAAAATTTAAACAATTAATGAGTGCCAATATTAAAGCTTGCAAGATTTATTATAGATTCTTTATTGATACACCTTCACAAATAAGGTACAATCAAAGACAGTACTTCTAACTATAACAGTACAAACAAGTAAATGAATAAATATACATGATTTCAATGTTTACATGTAGAATAATACCAATAAGTTAATTTATAAAGAGATATATATGAAATGTATAATGATAATCTATAGGTGATGAATTTAAATAGATACACTGGAAAGAGTACAATCTATTAAGAGAGGACCTGTTCTCTTTGTTGTAAGCATCTATTTACAAAACACATAACCATTCTAAGAATGTCTATGTCTTGAGCACCCATAAGAAGATTAAACAGTTTATTATTGCTGAGGTCACCTAGGGGTAGGAACTCTGACAGCTGCCCTCTGAAGGGATCATGTATTGAATCATATGCTTTGCACTCTAGCAGGAGGTGGAACTCATCTTCTACTTTATTCGAATCACAAAGTTTACAAAATATTATAATTATCAAAAATTTTACCTTAAAATATTTCACTTTTCAGCAACCTTTTCTATATCTGCTTAAGCTGGAATATCTTAGAAATTATTTATTTGTCATTTGTTTATTAACAATGCAACAGATGCCATGAACAAGACCTCCTCCCTTCATTAACATTAGAGTGCACAAACCACTTGGCCAGCTTTCATGTGGACCCTTCTGTCAATACCGGTTGTTTTTCTCAACCCAGGACTAATTTTCAATGATACAATCAATTAAAGCTCTCAAGATTCCTAGTCCTACAAGAGTATCATTTTCTCCTCAGTCTGTGTTTGGCAAAAGAGAAAGGATTCTTGGCAACTTCATCAAGCCCCAATAGTTCTTTAATGACAGAATATGAGGAGTGTGATCATACTTGTTTTGGTCACTTAGTCCCAATTAAACCTCAAAACAGTCTCAAAAGGTTTTTATCAAACGATATTAAGGCCACACTTTTTTATTTTTATGGATGACATCCTCTCGAGACCCTGAAATTGGTGTGAGAGGTTGGGCAAAAAAAGCAGTCAAAAAAAATACTGCTTAAGTAAAGGAATTCTGTTAGTACACAGCTGGAAACAAATTTACCACAGAAACACGTATCAAACTAACACTATGTCTTTATCCATGCTCTCAAAATATTAAAGCATTGTCAATACTGCGAAGAAAGGTAAAAAAAGTCATGAATAGATATGCTACATATTACCAAATCTATATTAAGGGTATTTTATGCATTTTGTTGATATATATATATATATATATATATATATATATATATATACCAATAAATAAAACTAATAAACAAACAGTGGGTCTTTCTTTGTGCTCTCAGAATATTAAGGCATTATGAACACTTCACAGAAATGTAAAAAATCATGCAAAGATATGCTTAATACTACCAAATCTATTAATACTATCAAATTAAAGGTAATTTCGGTCAACGCCGTTTTGTCTACTTTGACTCGCACCAAGTAGCCAAAGTGTCGGGTGGCCTGTCCGACCTTCAGCCCACCAAATACCTCCACACCCTTGTGGACCCTGTTTTCACTACATAAAAGGTGCTGCTTTGGACAGAATGTCACTGAAATTTTCACAGCCACCAGCCTTTCTTATAATTATAGAAAGGTGATATCTCCATGCCCAATAACAATGGCATGCCAATCCAAAACGACGGCCTCACGCCTCTTTATGACTTTAATTGTTGTGTAACTTGACAGTAATCCTAGAGATGAATTTGATGGCAAAGCCACCAATTTCCACGTGGCGATAATACGCATGTGCAGAAAGCTCATTTTCCTGCAAAATTCAATAAGGACGTTTGCGACAACTGTCTTTTGGGGGTAAGGTTTTTTTTTTGTTTTTTTTTTTCGGAGAACAGACAAAAATTGGTGTGCGCGCAGGATGTCATCCATAAAAATAAAAAGTGGGGCCTAATGTATTCATACACATGTAATTAATCCACTGTGCATACCAGGTATATGTCAGAATTTTACGCTGGACAATCTCCAGTTCATATAGAGAACATAACAAATTTTTAGATGAGCAGATTTATGGTTCATGGACCAGATAGTGGTATGCTTGTGGCCACAAAAATTTTACATTCAGGTTCTTAATTGATGTCTTGAGTCATAAATTTGACCGTTCATGCTTACAAATCTTCAGTTCAAGTTTGCAAAAGTCTCTTCTGTTTATAAGGTCTGACATATATATCTATATTTATTTCTGTAAATACATATTTTAATTAATTAGGCTTAAGCTTTAATTAATTTATATATTTGAAGTTATTTAGTTTATATATATATATATATATATATATATATATATATATATATATATATATATATATCCAGATGGAGGGAGCTGGTTGGCCTGGGGAGCCTGGGGTGATTGTTCTGCGCTGTGTGGGACAGGAACCACATCCAGAAACCGTACCTGTCATGACCCAAATGTGCCCAGTGAACAGGCCCTGTGTACAGGTGGCGCCACCAACTCAACCCAGACAGCGACCTGCTTGGATCAAATTTGCCCACGTATTTAGAAATATTGAACATATTTTTGAACAAAAATATCACATATTACCTTCAGCCATAGATTTATAGATAATGGTACTATTTTAATATATCAAAGTGTCAGCTGTTAATATCTGAATATGAACTCATGTTATTTTAATAATAATAATAATAATTTGTATTTTAAGATACTGTCTCCCTACTATTTTTTCTCTAGTTTTCAAATAAATCAGTTAATAATTAATTTCTGTTTCATATCCAAGCACATATGTCAATGGTTATTTCAGATTGCAGCACAATGAACTGCCTAGGGCTGTGTATAGTGAGAGATCTACACTCCTACTGTGTCTGCCCTCACAGTGTGGAAGACAAAGTTGGCACAGTTGAACACTCAGCGCTCTACATAACACAGAGGTGATTCTTCCTGAGGAAAAGGATTTAACCACTGAAAATTTAATTATCATATATTTCCCACTGTCCACAAATTATGAGTTGACATGTAAGATTGGCGTATAAAGTCTGACCCTGAAGCCAAATACTTCTCCAAACTTAATTTTCCAGTTGTTTCTCTTGGACTGGGTTCCCACACTTAGATCAATCTACCAGGATCGATCCATCTCCAAGGGGTTTCTTGCTAAATTGCTTTCAGCGGAAGAGGCTTTGATGCCTGGCTCCCCCAGTGAGGCTGTTAATGATAATTAATTACCTGCTAGCAGTGTAAGTAGGCCTAACAGATATCTGTGCCGCTTAACTTGATTGCAGTTTAGCAAAAATCTCCTTGTAGATAGATCAATCCACAGTTAGGATGATAGAGACTGGGAATGGTCTCTAGGTATACTGGTCAGTGTTAGCTGTCTATCCCTGGAGCCAAGGTGTCCATACTTAATTGTCCAGTTGTTTCTCTAGGTGTACTGGTCAGTGTAAGCTGTCTGACCCTGGAGCCAAGGTGTCCATACTTAATTGTCCAGTTGTTTCTCTAGGTGTACTGGTCAGTGTAAGCTGTCTGACCCTGGAGCCAAGGTGTCCCTAGAGGCTGTGTGTTATCACTGTGACTCCATGGACTACCTATGGGACCTCAACCCAGTGAACACCACAGTACAGGGACTGGACTGGAGCCAGGACACCACCACTGAGAGAACAGAGAGAGGACTGAGTATTAAACCAGGTGTTCTTATACCTGGGGAGCTCTACCAGGTCACAACACATGGTAAGTATTGTGACAACAGATGAATGAATTTTGCTAATTTGAAGATTTAAGATTTGCCCTTGGGACATACCCATATATTTAAGACTATCTTACACATTTTCTGCAGTGTTATGTCAATATCTTCAGTGTTGTCTACATCATGTCTTGTGTGTCTGTAGGTACAAGTCAGTCTGCTGGTACAGTGCTGTCTACATCATGTCATGTGTGTCTGTAGGTACAAGTCAGTCTGCTGGTACAGTGCTGTCTACATCATGTCATGTGCGTCTGTAGGTACAAGTCAGTCTGCTGGTACAGGGCTGTCTACATCATGTCATGTGTGTCTGTAGGTACAAGTCAGTCTGCTGGTACAGTGCTGTCTACATCATGTCATGTGTGTCTGTAGGTACAAGTCAGTCTGCTGGTACAGTGCTGTCTACATCATGTGTCATACAAATGGGGACCAGCCCTAGTCCAGGAATATGCACAGTTTCTCCTTCCACTGGCTTTGAGATTGTCACCAATTTCTCAGTGAATTGCTCTGGGTTCATTGACAGCACCAGTCAACTCCACTACAACTACCATTTTTGGGACGGAGATCCTGCTACCAAGAATCAATCAGGTAACTGATCTGCAGTTTGTTGATGAATAGTTTAAAACAAATTTAGATAACAGAATACTGCAGCTTTAAATGACAAAACAGAACTCGAAATGGCAACAGTTAAAATTGTTAGGCAAGTCTATGTCATATAATCATAGGAATTGCATAACATGGTCTTTTGAAATCTCAACCAAACCTTAGCTGAATTTCTGAGTCTGATATGTATGCACATATGGAGATGAAGAAGCTTTCATGTATTACACCTGAAGCTCATAGTAATATTCCAACAGTAAGGGGTGATCTGTTGGTATCCACCAATATTTGTGTAAAAATGTTCATATTTTCCTCAGGTGTCCTGTTAGGCAGCAGTTCTGGTGGTTATATCCACATCTCTGCTCTGTCTGTGTCCCCAGCCAGTGAGAACAGTCAGGGGGAGGTCCGTGTGCATGTTGTCAATGAAGATGGTATGAAGACTGTGGTGACTTCCACTGTCCAGGTATGTTAACATTATCTGTGGGGGTTAGAGTGTGTACATGTTGTCAATGACAATGGTATGAGGACTGGGGTGACTTCCACTGTCCAGGTAATGTTTACATTATCTGTTGGGGTTAGAGTCCCAGACAGCCTCAGTGATCTGGCCCACGTCTGGCCCAGATCTGGCAACGTCTGGCAATGTCTGGCAAAAGGTATGGCCCACGTATGGCTTGCCACATCTGGCCCAGTCCACATTTGCTCATGTTGCCAGATGGTTCCAGATCTGGCAATATCTGGCAAAGGTATGGCATGCCGGATGTGGACCAGATGTGGGCCAGATCAAATTCAAAGGGGCCAGATTAGGGCCAGACATGGACCACATATGGCCCAGATTGTTTTTTTGTTTTTTTTTTTTAATAATTATTTTATATTATTCAATAAGATTACTATAAAAAAAGACATACAAGATTCAAGATTCAAGTATTTATTCTGTGCTACAAACCTAAACAAAATTATAACACATTATATCATCTTGCTGGCAACTTACATGTAACAAATTAAGGGCCACTCCTTGTTTTTTTGTACAAAACAATGTATGTTTGAAAAAAAAAAAAAAACTTCTCGCAAAAAGGCAAATATACAGACACTTAACAGGAGGAAATGTCACTTACATACATGTTAAGAAAAAAGTAATAACAACAAAAATTTTTTTTCAACACAAAGCTGCTCATCGAATCTGAATTAACACAAAAATACAAAAATTGTAATTAATTATGTATGTACATGGGGGGGGGGGGGGGGGGGGTTGAGGGGGAGAAATATTTTTGCACACCTTAACCTAAATAATGTTATACATTGTCATTTTTAAACTAATTCAAACATATCATTAATAATCATAATCACTAATGAATATAGTTCTGTAATGAATAAATCTTGAATAATGAATGAAAAAACATTGTTTTTTAGATGACGGAGAGTTATAACAAAATTATAAATAACCATGCAGTAACTGTTTCAAATCAACTTGCATGCTGGCTACAGTACATACATGTAAACTCTGAAAAAAGAATTATGTATACCCCAGCACAGATATAGATGTACAGTTAAAAGAGAATTACATGTACACAAAAACAAACCCCAGTATCAATGCTTTTGAATTAAATCACATCACGAATCAAATCACTCAATGAATTGAACCAGTTTGCTACGCTTGCGCTTTTTTGTATATCCATAACACTAAGAAATGATACATCCGGCTCCTTGACAAGCTTATAATTATTAAAGGAATTAACAATGGAACAAGTAACTCTACCAAGTTAACAACAGTTCATTCAAATGTCAAGTCAAAACACAACATCCCTTCCTTTCATGGAGAGAAACGGTCCTTTCAAAATATGCTAATTGACAGTTCAGTCTTTAAAATGTCTTTTCAAGCATTTGCAGAATAGCATATGAACTCCAACTATTATTCTTTAAACCACACTGAAAATTCTCAAAACTAATCAACTCATATCAAATCCCATGTCCTTTCACTACTACTGGTCTCTTCCTTTGCTTGCCTTTACGTCACATTCAAATGTTCCCTTCACTTTTAAAGGTTTCTCAGACATGTATGAATAATACTGTTTGTTTTCTGGGCCTCCACAAGAGCCACATTTATTTTTCTTGGATTTCAGCATTCTCCATGTATTTTCATCAATGATATTACAATATGCACCTGAATCTGGTAATACACTGAGATTAACGCCTCCTCTATTTCCACCATGTCTTCTGTGTATATTGCATTGGTTCCCACACCAAATGTATATGCACTCCTGGATTATCATGTTCAAAGCTGTCATTTACATGAATAATAGTTTCAGTTTTGCAGACTTTTGCAAAGTGATCCAACGTTCCATGTTTTCTCAGTCGGGGAGTTTCTACTTCGTTTTTCATGTTTAAACTCGTAATGTTAAGACTGGCTTGGTTTGTCAAATGACTTCGGTTTCATCATACTCACAGTTTCTGGTGTTCCAATTTCATTTAAAGCGTTAACTGTATATTCATGTTTCTCACCTGTGTTTGGGAGAGTCCTGAAAATATCTTGTACAGTAACTGTACACCTGTCCCTGCTGAATACAACATAAGCGCGCGTCTCCTCTGACATGTATTTTTAATTTTCTATCTTTGTACATTATTCATGCCGTCCGTTGGGTCTGAAACGATCAATCCTTTTCCGTCAGCGAAGAGTTTAAAACTGTCTAGCCATCGCGTGTGACCCTAATGTCTCCGGACTTCTGTACGTTTCGAAATTCGTAATTTCATATTTTCCTCCATTTTCTCAAAGAAAGTTGGCTCACAGTTTTGCACTAGTGTTAATCCTCGTCGCCAGTGTTGATGCCTTAGAAATAAATCGCATCACGAATCAAATCACTCAACGAATTGTATCAGTTTGATACGCTTGTGTTTTTTTTCATATCCATAACTCTAAGAAACGCTACATCCGGGTCCTTGACCGGCTTATCATAAAAAGCGGAATTTTACAACAGCGGAACGAGTAGTTCAAAAAAGTTTTAGAAAGTGAATTCATTCAAATGTCAAGTCAAATTAAACAAACAGCACATTTATGAGGGGACTTTGAAAAAAAAAAGAGAGAGAGAGAAATTAAATCAAAATTTATCAAATGATGTCAGTTTAATGCATTCAGCTCACTGGTCAATAAAAAATAAATAAATAGAAAATAAAAATTGAAAATGAAAGTACCATATCTGGCCCAAGTCTGGGCAGCATCTGGCAAAATGTGGCATAAATGCCAGAATTTGCCAGACTTGGACCAGATCTGGTAAGTGTCTGGCAAAATCTGGCCCAGATATTGCCAGACGTTGCCAGATCTGGGCCAGACGTGGGCCAGATTACTGAGGCTGTCTGGGGTGTGTACATGTTGTCAATGACAATGGTTTAAGGACTGTGGTGACTTCCACTGTCCAGGTATGTTTATATTATCTGTGGGGGTTAGAGTGTGTACATGTTGTCAATGACAATGGTATGCAGGCATGAGATTTTTCCGTCTTTTGGCGGAATTCCGACTTTTTTCCTTCAAAAATGTCATTTTTTATATCATTGCAAATCCGTTGAGAAAATTTCAGGGGGGGGGGGGGGGTAGGGGTACCCTTCCCTTCCCCGGCGAGACCCTTCACTCATCGGCACTCGCATGTTTTCAATTTTGACCTTGCCGAAAAACGTTACCAACCGTACATATATATCGATTCTGGGACGCACTGTTATCAAGGGGGAAACTTTTGCGACATCTATACGACATTTATACAGTCATTGAATGCAATTACCGTAAAACGGCCTGTATCCTGTTCATATAGCGCTGCGCGGTTTTTTCCATGTGGTATCGTGTGTCGCTTTTGCGTTTTGGAAAATGAAGCTACTTGAGGCCGGTGTAAACGACGATAGAGTCAGAGAAATCGATAAAGGGATTAAGAATAAATTCAGATAGGTTGTTTTACTAGATCGGTTGTGTATATGTCGTATGAAGACATTGAACTTGCATTTGAAAATTTTCATGTTTTGAGTTGTCGACTTGTCGCTCGTTTAAAATTGTGCCCAACTGTTGAATCACTAAATCTACTGATCGTCTGATGTGATGACGGTGTTGTCACTAGTAATAGTATAAACGATAGTTGTACTAGATCTATGACATGGTTTAAACGTACATCAACAGAATTAAATGCTGAATTAGAGATCAGTAACGTTCTCACTCAGTCACTGGTGTGTGTGTGTGTGTCACTGAGTGTGTGTGTGTGTGTGTTACTGTATTATAGTGTATACTGTCAATCAAACTATTCCTACATGTATAGGCCTAGCCTACGTGTGCGTTAAGATTTTTCTTCGAAAAATCTTTCAGACTTTTTTATCAAAACCAAATCTCATGCCTGGGTATGAGGACTGTGGTGACTTCCACTGTCCAGGTATGTTTATATTATCTGTGGGGGTTAGAGTGTGTACATGTTGTCAATGACAATGGTTTAAGGACTGTGGTGACTTCCACTGTCCAGGTATGTTTATATTATCTGTGGGGGTTAGAGTGTGTACATGTTGTCAATGACTATGGTATGAGGACTGTGGTGACTTCCACTGTCCATGTATGTTTATATTATCTGTGGGGGTTAGAGTGTGTACATGTTGTCAATGACAATGGTATGAGGACTGTGGTGACTTCCACTGTCCAGGTATGTTTATATTATCTGTGGGGGTTAGAGTGTGTACATGTTGTCAATGACAATGGTATGAGGACTGTGGTGACTTCCACTGTCCAGGTATGTTTATATTATCTGTGGGGGTTAGAGTGTGTACATGTTGTCAATGACTATGGTATGAGGACTGTGGTGACTTCCACTGTCCAGGTATGTTTATATTATCTGTGGGGGTTAGAGTGTGTACATGTTGTCAATGACAATGGTATGAAGACTGTGGTGACTTCCACTGTCCAGGTATGTTTATATTATCTGTGGGGGTTAGAGTGTGTACATGTTGTCAATGACAATGGTTTAAGGACTGTGGTGACTTCCACTGTCCATGTATATTTATATTATCTGTGGGGGTTAGAGTGTGTACATGTTGTCAATGACAATGGTTTAAGGACTATGGTGACTTCCACTGTCCAGGTATGTTTATATTATCTGTGGGGGTTAGAGTGTGTACATGTTGTCAATGACAATGGTTTAAGGACTGTGGTGACTTCCACTGTCCAGGTATGTTTATATTATCTGTGGGGGTTAGAGTGTGTACATGTTGTCAATGACAATGGTTTAAGGACTATGGTGACTTCCACTGTCCAGGTATGTTTACATTGAATTTGCATTCTTTGCCAAACACTTTCAAACCTACTGGACTTTTGGTACTTTTTTAAAGCAAGTATTTGCTAAAGGTGGAGGGGGGGGGGGGTGGAGTAAATAAGGCTGGAATATGGAACTGAGTAGGTATGGATGTAGCACTCTTTTCTTCTGTCCATTTATTTATATATCATATCATATCATTTCATATCATATCATATCATATCATATATACATTTTCTTTTTAAGGTCTTTCCATTAAGTGACCATCCTGATTTTGTAGACAGTGATGTTGGCACATATCTAGAGGAGATAACAGGGGATCAGAACAGTGTCTTGTGGACTGCTGTGAGGGAAGGCGACCAGACAGGTGCTGTCTATTTATATAACTGTAAACTTTTAACACTTGGGTTGTCATTATGTGCAGACACAGATGTGCCTGTACATATAGCCGTCATCTGCGTCTGTCGTCGCCGTCGTTGCCGTCGTTGCCGTCGTCGCCGTGCACTTTTACCGATAACACGATAAGTGGAAAACTGTTTTTTCTTTTGGCTTGAAACTTACAGAAATGATAAATATATGCAGGTCAAGTTCGAAAATCAGCATGATCGGGTCACTTATAGGGAATTTATGCTGTTTTTTCACTTTTTTCAGCATATAGGCAGCACCGATAACACCATAAATGGAAAACCATTTAACCTTTTGGCTTGAAACTTACAGAACTGATGAATATTCATAATACGCAGGTCAAGTTTGAAAATCAGCATGATTGGGTCATTTTGAGTGAATTTAGGCTATTTTTTCACTTTTTTTCAGCATTTTTGCAACACTGATAACACAATAAATGAAAAGCTGTTTTACCCTTTGGCTTGAAACTTACAGAACTGTTAAATATTCATAATACTCAGGTCAAGTTCGAAAATCAGCATGATCGGGTCACTTATAGGGAATTTATGCTGTTTTTTCACTTTTTTCAGCATATATACAGCACCGATAACACGATAAGTGGAAAACCGTTTAACCTTTTGGCTTGCAACCTAAGAACTGATGAATATTCATAATACGCAGGACAAATTTGAAAATCAGGGTGATTGGGTCATTTTTAGTGAATTTAGGCTATTTTTTTCTCTTTTTTCAGCATATATGCAGCACCGATAACACAATAAATGAAAAGCTGTTTTACCCTTTGGCTTGAAACTTACAGAACTGATGAATATTTATAATACGCAGGTCAAGTTTGAAAATCAGCATGATTGGGTCATTTTTATGTACAGGCACAGATGTGTCTGTACATATAGCCGTCATCTGCGTCTGTCGCCGTCGCCGTAGTTGCCGTCGCCGTGCACTTTTACCGATAACACGATAAGTGGAAAACTGTTTTTTCTTTTGGCTTGAAACTTACAGAACTGATGAATATTCATAATACGCAGGTCAAGTTCGAAAATCAGCATGATCGGGTCACTTATAGGGAATTTATGCTGTTTTTTCACTTTTTTCAGCATATATGCAGCACTGATAACACGATAAGTGGAAAACCGTTTAACCTTTTGGCTTGAAACTTACAGAACTGATAAATATTCATAATACGCAGGTCAAGTTTGAAAATCAGCATGATTGGGTCATTTATAGTGAATTTAGGCTATTTTTTCACTTTTTTTCAGCATTTTTGCAATACCGATAACACAATAAATGAGAAGCTGTTTTACCCTTTGGCCTGAAACTTACAGAACTGATAAATATTCATAATACACAGGTCGAGTTTGAAAATCAGCATGATTGGGCCACTTTTATGGAAGTTTTTTTCACTTTTTTTCAGCATATATGCAACACTGATAACACAATATAAGAAAAACAGATAGGCCAATTGTCATAATACTCATAGGAGTGGCCAATCTTACTAAAACGCAGGTTGAGTTGGAAAATCAGCATAATCGGTCCATTATTTTAGAAGTTATGCTGTTTTTTCACATTTCCTCACATTCAATTCTTAGGCATGTTAACAGTCTCATTATTGAACTAATAAGATATGTAAATGTGTTTGTTTCGCATTTCCTGCATCTTTACAACATTGTTAGTTGATTTTGTGAAAATGATAGTAATCTTGTTATTGTGTATTGTGTAATAAAGTGTCAAAAATGGAAATAAACACATATCATTGCAGTTTGTCAGATTCAATCATCCACTATGTTCAGAATCTCAGAATGGAGGAAATTGGACATATAACACTGTCTTATTGATATTTTCCCCATCCCATCAATTTCCTTAGTTGGTAATATAAAAATGGCAGTAAACTGTTTATTATGTTTTATGTTAAAAATTGTTAAAAATGGAAAAAAAACATTTCAGAACAGTGATGTCTTGTTTACATTTTGGCATTTTCAAGTTGTGACTTTGAAGTTCCATGGGCCTCAAGACCTTTGCTAGTCACATTTTCTGAATATCCATAATACTAATATTTTATTATTAAAAGTGATGGTCATTATGCTGTTAAACGTTATGTAATATTGCATCAAAATTTGAAAAAAAAAAAAACTATTTTTGGCACTGCTCCCATGATGACCATTTAAGAAAAACCATGTCACTTACTGTTCTCAAACTTACAGGAAAGAAACATGGTACTAAAATATAGCTTCAGTAGGCAATGCAGTCTGTTTGATAATTCTTACCGCCAGTTAAACAGTTTTTTTTTTTGTGAAAATATAATTTTTCACACATTGGCATTTTCAAGGTGTGACTTTGAAGTTCCACGGGCTTGAAGACCCAAGCAGTCACATTTTCTGAAAAGCCATGATACGTATATTTTATTATTAAAAATTGACAGTCATTATGCCATTTATAACTATATATATAATTTTATAATTTTATAATTTTAACATTTATAATTATAACCATTATGTAATATGGCATCAGAATAGAAGAAAATGCTGCTGCAATGATGACCATTATGGGAAAACCGTGTTACTTATGGTTGCCAAACTTTCAAAAAAAAAATACAGGGGCCGGTTTCACAAAGCAGTAGTTAGTTAGAACAACTAACTACTGAACTACCTCGCTAACGAGCAAACTTAGCGATTTTCGAGGGGTGTTTCACGAAGCAGTCGTTAACTCATCGCTAAGTTCAGTCGTAAAGTTCGGTCGTTAGTTCTCTCGTTACTCGCCGTAGTCTCGAAACCGTCTGCCGGAAGTGGAACTCTTGCGTAAAAGTGTCACGAAAGCACTAACTCTCCAATTTTTGGTGGGTGGAAATGCATAAGAACGTCTGCTTTGAGGTCGTCGTAAAGGATCTCCACCACCTTTTTGCCGCTCTTTTTGTCACAGCTAGGCGCAACCTCTCGTAAACTGCATCATCGTGTGTATATTCTAATAGATTCTGCCTTTCATGAAAACGTCGTAGTCTACGTTGCCGTCTGGCGGTACGGATAGCAAGAAAAGTAGCCGCCATATTGGATACAAAGACAAACGACAGACAACGGTAACTAAGCAACCTTTTTATTTCACTCATTACGCATGCGTACGATGAAACTCTAGAGTTAGCGACTGGTCTGACCAGTCGTTAAATATCCAAGGCAACAACGAGACAATAACGAGCGAGAGAACTAGCGACTGCTTCGTGAAACGGCACTATAACTAGCGATAGGCTAACTACTGATCGCTAACTAACTACTGCTTTGTGAAACCGGCCCCAGGACTAAAATGCAGCCTGAGTTGAAAAAGCAGTCTAATTGGCTTCTTTTTCTGGAAGTTATACATTTTCAAAGTGTGAACTTGTTACACATTTCACTTACATTGGTATTACCTGTTGAGCATAATTAAAATTTGATGGTGAATTTGCAGTTTAACATAATGTACTTTTGCATCAGAATTGACAGTAGCCTATTTTGTGCATAGTTATTTCCTGTTTTTTGTCTGTACATTTGACAGCTTTGCTGCCTTGTTAGTGAATTTAGGCTATTTTTTTCACTTTTTTTCGGCATTTTTGCAACATCGATAACACAGTAAATGAAAAGCTGTTTTATGGAAGTTAAGTTGTTTTTTCACTTTTTTTCAGCATATATGCAACACTGATAACACAATATAAGAAAAACAGATAGGCCAATTTTCATTATACTCACAGGAGTGGCCAATCTTACTAAAACTCAGGTTGAGTTGGAAAATCAGCATAATCGGTCCATTATTTTAGAAGTTATGCTGTTTTTTCACATTTCCTCACATTCAATTCTTAGGCATGTTAACAGTCTCATTATTGAACTAATAAGATACGTAAATGTGTTTGTTTGGCATTTCCTGCATCTTTACAACATTGTTAGTTGATTTTGTAAAAATGATGAATTAGATATATAAAAGTGTTGTTTTGACATTTTCTGGTTCTTAACAATATTGTTAGTTGATTATATAAAAATGACGGTAAACCTGTTATCGTGCATTGTGTAATAAAGTATCATAAATGGAAAGGAACTCATCATTGCAGTTTGTCAGATCCAATCATTCACTGTGTTCAGAATCTGTGAATGGAACAAATTGGACATTTAAAATTGTTCTATTGATATTTTTCCTATGTCAACAATTTTTCTAGATCATTTAAAAATGACAGTAAATTGATTATTTTGTTTTATGTAAAAAGGTGTTGAAAATGGAAAGAAAATCATTTCAGTACAGTTATCTCTTGTTTACATTTTGGTATTTTGAATGTGTGACTCTGAACTTCCATGGTCTTGAAGACCTTCCCATATCACATTTTCTGAATATCCATGATGCTTTTATTTTTTTATAAAAAATTGATGGTCATTATGCTGTTAAGTATTGTGTTATATTGCATGAAAGTTGAAGAAACACGTATTTTGGACACTGCTGCCAGGATAGCGATTAAGGGAAAACCATGTTACTTATGATACTAAAATTTACTAAAAAGTTTCATAAGACTGAAGTGCAGCTTGTGTTGGAAAACCAGTGTGATTGTTTTCTGTTTTGGAAGCAATGCAGTTCTATAGAGTGAACTATGGTGGAATAAATGTATATGGCAGTATATTAATTCAGGGTCAGAAAGTAATTTGCTTAATTGATTTTCAAGTGGCCATTAAATGAGATTACATATAACACACGTTCATAAAGTAATTTGCTTAATTAATTTTCAAGTGGCCATTAAATGAGATTACATAAAACACACGATGAGATCTCATTGTAAAGTCCCCTGGGTATATCTCTCTTAACTGTGTCACATAATTAGGAATCAGTGATTATTGTGCAGGTAAATGTTAGTCATGCTAGTAATTACACAGCTAGATTTAAAGTTTGAATGGCAGCTTTCATTGGAATTTTTTGTTATGTTTTATTTTACTTTTTTTTTAATTATTTATCAAACACTAGCATCTTCAAGATATCACTTTCAACTCCCATCCACCAGAAGCACTGTGCATTTTCTGTTTTTCCACATAAGGAGTTGTGTTGGTTTTTATGTCTTTAAACATTGTGTAATTATATTATTTTATGCACTGTCATCTTTTTTCACATATTGGGATTTTCATTATGTGAATTTGAACTCTCACATATGGTCCTGAAACTGTAATCTTATTGACCATGTTATTCTGTTGTACAATTTGTGAAATTTTATCTTTCACATACTGGAATTTTCATTGTGGGACTTATAACTCCCAAGGACATGTAACATTTAACTTTATTGATACTACCTGTTGTGCAATATTTGCAACTTGACTGTTCTTTTTGGCAAATAATTAATTTTTTTTTTCTAAAAAGTTTTTTTTTTTTTGTTATAATCTTAAGAAATTATTACAAAGTATAGCCATCTATGGAGGTCACATGGTCTGATGAAAAGTTCAGATATCAGAATAATAGTTATGACTGCCCTTTTTGTAGTAAAACAAAATATATTATATTTCTGTGAGTTGTTTACACTGTTTAAACTCAAGTTGGATGATTCATATCATGGTTATGCAGCTAGACTGAATGGCAGCTTTAGTGGAATATTTTTGTAATTTTTTCTTTAATTTTTAATTTTTCAAACTGGTATTTTCAAGTTGTTTTCACTTTTCAGCATATATGCAACACTGTAAACACATTTCAAGGAAAACTGATAGGCCTGTTGTCATGAAACTCACTGGGGTGAACGATCTTACTAATTTGAGGTCAAGTTCGAAAAGCGGCATGATCAGGCCACTATTTTAGTAATTATGCTTTTTTTCCCACTTTTCAGCATATATGCAACACTATAAACACAATATAAGGAAAACAAATAGGCTAATTGTCATTAAACTCAGAGGAGTGGTCAATGCTGCTAAAACACAGGTTGAGTTTGAAAAACAGCATAATCGTGCCATTATTTTAGAAGTTATTTTGTTTTTTCATATTTCCTCAGATTCAATTCTTAGTCATGTTAACAGTTTCATTAGTTAACTAATAAGATACGTAAAAATGTTTGTTTGACATTTCCTGCATCTTTACAAATTGTTAGTTGATTTTGTAAAAATAATGGTAAACTTATTATCGTGTATTGTGTAATAAAGTTTCAAAAATGGAAATAAACTCATGTCATAGCAGTTTGTCAGATTCAATCATTCACTATGTTCAGAATCTCAGAATAGAAGCAATTGGACATTTAACACTTACAGGAAAGAAACATGCAATTAAAATACAGCCTCAGTAGGCAGTGCATTCTGTTTGGTTATTCTTACTGCCAGTTCAACAGTTTTTTTGTGAAAATTTAATTTTTCACAAGATATGCTTGAAGACCCGTGCTAGTCACATTTTCTGAAAATCCATGATACGTATATTTTATTTTTAAAAATTGACGGTCTTTATGCTGTTAACCATTATGTAATATTGCATCAGAATAGAAGAAAACACAATTTTGGGTGCTGCTGCCATGATGACCATTATGGGAAAACCATGTTACTTATGATTGCCAAACTTTCAAAAAAAAAAAAAAAAAAAAAAAAAAATACAGGACTAAAATGCAGCCTGAGTTGGAAAAGTAGTCTAATTGGCTTCTTTTTCTGGAAGTTGTTTTCAAAGTGTGAACTTGAACTCCCATGGGCCTGAAGCCTTATGCTTGTTACACATTTTACTTACATTGTTATTACCTGTTGAGCATAATTAAAATTTGATGTTGAATTTGCAGTTTTACATAATGTACTTTTGCATCAGAATTGACAGTAGCCTATTTTGTGCATAGTTATTTCCTGTTTTTTGTCTGTACATTTGACAGCTTTGCTGCCTTGTTTTTTATTGATTGTTTATTGCTTTTACCATTATTATGATTTATATTAAATTGTATTTTTTAATTACATTTTCCTGTGCTTTTGACTTTTAGCTGTTCTACAGCTGGTTAAAGCTGTCAGTCATACAAAGATCTACATGTTATTAATTTTGGTCTCACCCTTCTCTGTGATATTTGCTTTTAGTTGTTCTACAGCTGGTTGAAGCCATCAGTTCCTTGCTGAATTCTGGGACAGAGAATTTACCTGACTCAAAAAGACGGGGACAGGTAAATAAATGTTGATAGATAAATTAATTAAAGTGAAAATAAATGATGATGAAAAAGAAGAGGGTTAGATAAATATAAGAAATGAATAGACAAAAAAATCCAATTAAGGTGTTTATATATATAAATAATAATAATAAATTGTGAAAGACACATTACCAACAGATTATAATACCATGCCAGTAGAATTGTCTGACTGCATGGGCATTTCCAAGGGACTGGCAAATTTGGCTTTGTTATTTTGGCTGATTTTAAATTAGATGAAATTAAAATGATTGTATTTCTCTGATAAATGTTTAAAATACCATCATATCAGAGTGTGTTTATTTAGCACTCACTAAAACATATGGCATCAGTAAATCTTTTCTTCCACAGATACGCAGTGATATGATGGAGGCAGTGGGTAATTTAACTATTGACAGCCTATCTACTGCCCAGCAAGCAGCAGAGACGCTGGCCAAACTCACAGAACACACCACAGAGATTACTGCTCACTCACAGGTACTGAACACTGGATGTCTTTTGTATTGAAAATAAATATTTTTAATCCAGTATTTGTAACCGTGATACTTCAATTTTTGTGTTGTTAAGAGCGCGTCCATGAGAAAGCCAGACAGATCAGTCAGAAGGCGGCAAGGTGGGGGTCAGCAGATTTTAATAATTTATGGTGTGGTAAACCATCAACATAAAAGATATTGTGAGCCACTGGCTTTCTTATTTTGGATCATTAGTTTTAGAGATATGGGGGCAGATCTTTTATTGGCAATTTTGCCAAAATATAGCATATTTTAGCTCTTGAAAAGTTATAATTTTAAATATTCTTTTAAAAAATCATGTACATCATAAGGAATTATTTAGGTAAGCCACATGATAGGTTAAGGAAAGACCTTTAATACCCAGTACAGATTTTTTGAAAAGGCACTGTCATGACCACACAAGGTTGATTCTAATAAGGCATGTTTTCCGTATGCTTGACCCCCTCCCCTTCTTTAAATGCACACAACTTCTTTTTTGCAGGTTGTATCCATATAATTTTGGTATGTGCTGATAGAAAAGGGTTGAAAAATAAATTTTGTAAAATAAAACCTTTGTTAAACCTTGTAAAATAAGAACTATAACAATTTTAAAAAGGGCCTAAAAACGAAAATTTTTATACTACTTAAATGCTAAACTGTTTCTTCAACTGAATTAATAGGTCAAAACCACAGGGGCGGATTTAGGCCGTCTTCTGGGTCTTCCGGAAGACGGTCAGATTTTCAAGTTTACATAGACGGGTATCTAATTTTTTCTGTCGGAAGACGGTCAAAAAATAGAGGATGGATCAACAAAATATAATATGGAAGACCGTCAGAAAATATCTCTGGATCCGCCCCTGAAACCATGTATAGGTTTGTGAAAAGCCCTTAAAATAAATATGTTTGCCCTGCAGACGAACTTATGAAGCGAAAATACATTTTTTAAAATTTGTTTATGTTGTAGAAACTAAATGTAAAATAACGATGCTAACTCTGTGACCTATATTCAACATGGCGGGTACTAGGATTATCACCGGAGCAACTGTAGACCAAAGCACATCGTCTTCACAGTGTTAAAACATAATACTTTCTTAAATTTATGAAGAACACACACTAGAGATGCTTAGGTACATCTCAGAATGATTGGTGTGCACCAGAATATAACAAGAAATGACCATAGCAGCTGGTCGTCCTTAGAATGTGCATTTTTTGGTTGAACCACTTCAGACTGTTGTCAGGCTTGGGTTCCTCAATATATCCATCTCATCGATTTAGCTCTGGATGTTTGTTGTAAGGTAAGTGATCAGTGGTGGCGTACATATACTAGAATCAGATACACTAAAAAGTCAAACCAGTTTAAATAAGTAGAAAATATTTATAAATAAATATTATTTATTTATAATAAATAAACTTAAATAATAAGTTTGAATATTATTCAGTAATATAAAGAATATAAGCAAATTTAAAAGACATACTGGTATATTTCAATTCACAGATTTTTACTTGATTTCTGTTTCATGGTAAACATGTATGTATGTAACACACATTCAGTTTCAAGGGAATGTTACTAGTGCCAGTTTTTTATATTTTAGTTTTATATTCACTATGCAGATTCATGTGTGTTTACAATGAAGTTGAAGTTCACCACCTGTGCTTCAATTTTCAAGACTTACATATTACACAGGACACTTGTAACTAAAGGTACTTTAGTAAAATCAGGAAAACTTTGCGGTCCATTATGTTGTTCATGTTGCTTTGCAAGGGGGCGTGCCAGACAATTAAGCTGATTACAACGACTGAGCCCGAGTGTGATACTCCGCTGAGATAGATTGATCCTGCTACGATAGTTTCTATTCTGAACACAGTAAGCCTCTGTTGTTGTAAAACATTTATTGATATTATGTTTATTTTTCAGATTTTACATCCTAGGCCTGGATGTGAACCTTGACCCGGACAATCTTACAGACAATAATAGAAAAGTCACCTGAAATTGCACAGGCAAATTCATCAGATTCAGATGTGTGCACCAACTTTGTAATGCCTGGAACACTTCCACGAAGAAGAAAAAAGGTTTACTTTTTTTTCATTTGTTTCTTTTTCTATCATGAAATTCTGGTAGCTACAATCATGCATATTTGATTTCCTTTTTAACACTTATGCAATATGTTTGATCAGAATATTATTTAGTAATTGTTCTTATACAGCAATTAACATGAGTTTAAAATATGTTTAATACATTTTCTTTTGACAGCCTGTCCTGCCATCTTCAGGTAGACGCAGCAGTGGATATCCTGGCAAACCTTTATTGGACTTAGAGCCACCTTGGGACAATCCCCCATAACAAATATGCATCTTAGGCTAGGCAATCTCAATCAGTTTTGTAGGAAAGGAGGATTGGCGCCATTGAATTGACAAATATTGACAATTGACAGTTCAGTCACACTAAACTATAGTGGCATGTTGCTTCAAGTTACCACACTTATTCTAAGAGTGCTGAATTATCATTACTGTAGGAGACCCTGGATCTCTCAACCAGAAGAAGAAACTTGGGGATCAATCAGTTATAAGATTAAAATCTGTTGAACACTACCCATCACTGTTGTGTTCAGTATATGGAAAAGATGACCGTGATATTGGAACCTTGGAGATTCATAACTTGATTTCACTCCTGTAAAAAGTAACTGCTTTGTTCTTTTACTGTCCAATTGATGATATGAAAATAAAGTACTCCTCCTGTCAATGTATGTTGCTGACTCTGTTTTAATTTTCTTTATAGAAAAAGAATATAGATATCAAGATATCACATGTATTTACAAAGCCTATGAATCATTTGAAAGGAAAAAGAATGGTTGAAAAATGCAATATAAATCATTTCAAGTGGATTAATTAGTGTTGCACTTGAGAAAACTGATAAAATGAGACAGTCATTCCCTTTTACCTTTAGAAAAATCATTTGTAATTTTTTTTCTCTATTGCTCCCTGAAAATAAGGTATATACACAATGCTGATGACACTGGATATGCACAATAATAACTTATTAAATTGGGGGGGGGGGGGGGGGGGGATAACTTGTCACTAGTAATTTAAATTTATTCAGAAGTTGTATGGCTTTGTTTGAAAAGAATATTATTTGAGCAATCCTGTATTACAGATCTCAAAATAAAAAACCTGCAAAAATGGGCCTCTTGATTATTTTGAGGAATTAGGGTAACTGTATTTTGGGACAGATTTGATGGCTGCCATTTTGTATTTATAAAAATTGGATAGATTTGCCCTTATCAAAGCATAGTTTGAATTCCTGGCTGTGAGTCTTTGATTAAATTTGATTATTGGAAGGTATTATCTCAAAATGTACTGATATCTTGATTTCGGCCGTTTGGTTTTCTGCTAAAATTGCTAAAGTTTGAGGCACTTTTTCAATGTCTTCTGTTGTGTTTAACACACTTTTTGAATTTTGTATGATTAGACCAATATATGCTTAGGATCCCTATTAAATTTTATGGCTGTCAAGCCTGCAAAAAGAGAGATATGAATGTTTGAACATTGCTTGGTAGAAAAGTGAGTTTGGGGGGTGGGGTCATAAAAATGGGCGTGGCTCGTCAGTTTGTGGGTTAAACTGAAATTTAGTTACATATTCTCAATGGCAAATGGCTGGTTTAAATAGGTAAATTTTCAATTAATTTTAAAAAGTCATCAGTTTTGAAATATTTGCTTATGAAGTGGCTTTATTGACTGAAGCTGAAAATCAAGCCAAAAATGGCCAAAACATATAATATCATATTATAATTATATCCAATGATTTCTTTTGGGATTGTTGCCTTCAATCTTAATATTTCCTATATATGCAACAATATTATGAATTTGGTTGAAATCTGTTGACCCCCACCTTGCCACCCTCTGACTGGTCTTATCATGGACACACACTTAATTACATAAGAGGATCAAATCCCATTTGTAACTC
Organism: Lingula anatina; assembly: GCF_051362555.1. Lineage (NCBI taxonomy): Eukaryota > Metazoa > Brachiopoda > Lingulata > Lingulida > Lingulidae > Lingula > Lingula anatina. Next base: position 25,343,118 of record NC_141771.1, read on the forward strand.
ACAGGTTCCAAATTTTACTTAACCATTCTCATAATTTTTTTTCTTTTTTTCTGTTTTTATATGCAGACACTGCAAGTGGATCAATTTCATAGTGTTTACTGTAAATTTTTATAATGAAGTTAGGGGAGTGGGCCACGGGGTGTTATCTTTCTAGTCTCTGTATGTTTGCTGGTTTATCTAATTTTGTCAATTTTGCTTTAACATACAAAATGGCTAACTGTTGAAATAGGTTTTCAAAGCCTGTTGTAGCGTGATGGTGAAAATGTTGTTTTTGAAAAGAATAAACACATTTTTAACCTTATAAGTTATGCCTCATAGGTAAAATCATGTTCATTTTTTTTTTTTTTTTTTGAAACAACTGACATTTTCTCATCAGTTTTGAGCTGGCTCCATACATGTACTAATTAGATTAATCTTCAGACTTCAGGCATGGACACAGTGGAGAGGGTATCCCAGGTGTTGAGCAGTGGACAGACAAATGCCACTTTTACTGAAGTAGAGGACACTGTCACGTAAGCCAGGATAGAAACTCTTTGAATGAACTTACTTAGAATAATAACAATTGAAGAGACTTCAGTCATCCTGAGCACTAGCAAACATGCTTTAAAATCAGAAGGGAATCTAAAACTGCATTAAAAATAATGATAAGATAGTAGATAGTCTTCAGTCTTAAAATTTTTGTAAATGTGCCTGATCACCATTACAGTGGTGTATTTGTTTATTGTTATTATTATTATTGTTTTATTGATTCTCATGGTATATGACCCATCTTATTCTGAAAGTATATTTATATATCATTATATATAACAGTATCAATTTACCTTGTCAGTTCTGTGCTTTAAATGTTAAAAGTCAAAATAATTAAGGCAAGCAAGAGGTTATTTCTGCAGTCCATTATCTATGGCTGCCTCAAAAAATATTTAAGAGATAAAAGCTGTTTGTTGTGGGTAAAAAAAAATGGATTTTCCAAGGGTAAACTACAATTTTTCCCAATTAACCAATGGCTAATGAATCTATTCCAACATTCAGAGTTAGTCCATGTGCTATTTTATTACAATCTCTTTTACAATTTCTTAAAAGAAATTATTACAGAGGGTAGCCTTCTATGAAAGTCCACGAGGTCTGATGGCAACCTGTTGGTAATAAAATAGAATTTATAACATTCTTTGAGTTATTTAGAATTTATTTAATGTGAATCCCATTCAAACAGTTGATATACCTTAAAAACCCTTCCTATTTATTGATCATACTTGTAAAAAACAAATCATGATGCAATTATGTTGATCATAAAACAAAAAAACATTGTTCTTTAATATACAGTATGATTCTTCAATCCACGTCCAACCTGTTGAATGCCAGCATGGAGGAGTCAAGAGAAGTGAATATCACCAACATGACACAACCTGAGGAGATGAAAGTTCTAAAGGTGACGGATAAGATCAGTTGCCTATCAGTTCTATATTTGTTTTAATTTAAAACTTTATCAGCTGACTGACTGATTTCTTAACCTGGCAATTTAACAAACAGTGAAACTGCAACCAAACAACCATCCAGATCAAACAAACAGCCAGCTACATCAACCAAACAACCATCCAGATGAAACAAACAACCTGCTACATCAACCAAACAACCACCCAGATCAACCAAACAACCAGCTACATCAACCAAACAACCATCCAGATCAAACAAACAACCATCCAGATCAAACAAACAGCCAGCTACATCAACCAAACAACCATCCAGATCAAACAAACAGCCAACTAGATCAACCAAACAACCGTCCAGATCAACCAAACAACCAGCAAGATCAACCAAATGAATCACCTGCTGTACATTGTATAACATGAAAGAGGAATAGAATTAAAGGATTAAAAACAGTATGCTCTTTGCTTAGACTAAACCAGGCAAATACCTCTACCAAAACCAGCAACAACTATCCAACCAACAAACCAACTCCTTATCAAAAGCAAGGAGTTAAAAGTTTGTACCAAACATAACAACGACTAAACCACTTCAATCAAGATGTAATGTATTTACTTTTTACTCTTGCAGACCAGATATATAGCAAATAAAGCACTTAGTATCATCAGCACTATCTCAGACACTGTGCTGGCAAAACAGGTACCAGGAGAGGAGCCCACTGTTCTCGCCACCAAGTCGTTCATTGTCAAGGTGTGTGAACTTTATCAAGAACCCCCTCTCCCCTCCCTTCCACCCTCTGTAGTCAATCTTAACTATTGTGATAGTGTTAACTGTCACTGTTGTTCTTTGCATTGACCCAGTTTCAATAAAACCCCAGATTAGAATGTTAGTTACAGCCACACCTGTCAAATTAAAGGTTTTATTGTAAAATTAAGATACATTTACTTTGTCAAGTAATCCTATGTTAATGACATTGACTTATAGCTAAAATCACAAGCAATTTCAAAGTAATATGTTAGCAGGAAAGTTTGTAGAAATTTACAGTAAAAAAAAAAATCAAACCCTTTTATGCAATTGTCCTTTTGTTTGATAGAGAACAAAAAAAAAAAAAAAAAAAAAAAAACTCAATTTTGCACCATTTTTACTGAGGTTCACTCAAATCAACTTCAAGTCAACCATGACATATAAACCTAATGCCATGCTTTATTGTGTTTTAGTGTCAAAAATTAGACCTGGACACAATGAGTAGTTCCCAGCAGCTGCAGGTGCCCCAGGTCAGTCCAGCAGAAGGGGGGAATGATGAGACACCACCATGTATGGTCGGCAGCTTTGCTTTACCTCCTATACAAAATATGCTTCGTGACGGACATGAGAATGTGTCTGCTTCCATTGATTTGCAGGTATAAACATTTTTAATTTGATTTTATTTAGTAACACTTATTTGTTAATTTAACGTCCCATTGCTAATATGCTTACAGTTTTTATGAACATTTTGAGGGGAAGGGGTTGTAATCAGAGACATCGTTCATGAAATTATATTTCTTTTTATTTCATTTGTTTTACAATCTAAAATTGTCAGATGTTCTACATGCCAAAGAATCCATTCACCTGGGACGTTTCAGCTCAAGATGTCACCTTTGGCTGCTCTGGTATTGTCATGACTATAGATGGCGCTAGGGTCCAGTTCAACTGGCTACCAGAACCAATGGATATCTTCATCCCTGTTGGAAGTAAGTTTTTCTATCTAAAAGACATCACATCATGGGTGACTTGTTACTACAAAATATTCCAAGGGGTTCATTTTTGATTGCACTCTTGACATTGGTCTTTGTTGCTAAATCTCAGATTTACTTTACTTTCTGTCAAAACGCTTTAAACAAACATTTCCATGCTATTTATAGAAAACATGAACTGACATGCTGCTAAGTGATCCATTTAGAGTTAACAGGACATGAATGTCCAAATACTGCTAGCAAGTTTGCTGACAGCTTTAGTTGAGAACAAGTGTACCTGAGATTTGAGCAAAACCATGAAAAAGATTTTAAAAAACTTGATATTTTCATGAACAGTGTTCAACATCAATCCTTGATTCCAGAGGCTGACGTGAACTGTGATATCACCACCCTCCACCTTGAAGGAGGGACTAATGTAAACGTGGAGGATGTTATTTACTTCAAGTTTGATGCTGAGACCAACAAATCACATCAGATCACCATCTGGCCAGCAGACAGTAATGCCACCCTGCAAGTTTACCTAAAAGCCAATGCCAGGCCCAGCAAAGAAGAGGTATGCTGCTAAATGGGTGCTTTTCTGTACATATGTGACAAAAAAGAACAGTTTTGATATTAATCACACATTTTAAATATTTTTCACACAGAAATATTCTTCCTGTAGTAATGCAAATGGTCAGTTGTTGAATTTAGTACTTCATACTTTTGTAGGTACTTGATTTTAATGTACAGACACTTTAATTGTTTCTAATTGATTAATTTCCCAGATCTTAAACAGCACTACAGTTATCCCTGTTCCCGAAGAGATGCGTTATCGTCATGGCAATCAAAGTGCCAGTGGCTATGTTTTGTTTGTCCCAGAAAATGAAACCACTGAAGCAGACACTGTTTATTACATGGGGATCACTTTATTTAATACCAGTGATTCTGGGAACAGTGAGTATGGACATAACAATGATTTTTTTAATTAGATTTCTGTCAATGAATGTGGCCAATTCTTTGTTTTCTATATTCAGTTATAATACAGTGATTTAAGTTTTTTAAGTTAATTGTAAACTTGGTCTGGAGTGTACCCTCACCAGAGAGTCTCCAACTTCTGGTCACAGTCCACTCCAGTGCCTGTCTGTACTGCGATATTAACTAACAATTATTACTATGTTACAATACCACAGGGCACCTTGATGTTAATGAGAGTGTCCAACTTCTGGTCACAGTCCATTCCAGTGCCTGTCTGTTCTGGGATGAGCAGAAAGAAATCTGGAGTAGTGAAGGATGTAAGGTAGCTATCATTTTGTTAGCTTCTTTATTTTTAAATATATTAATGAATTGATAAACAAATAAATAAATCCCTTAATGGGAAAACACTTATCAGCGTTTCAACATTTTATATAACACATTTTCTTGCATATTTTGTATAAGTTTTTGATCAAAATACAATCAAACTGTTTCTCACCTTGCCAATTTCTTTCATTATCCAGGTCTCTTTCAGTAGCAGATGTCTACTCCAAACACAATTCAACTTTTTCTCACCTAACACATTTCCCACTTTCTGTATCCAAGTCTCTCTAACACCTGTTGTTTTCTCCAAACACAATCCAACTATTTCTCACCTAACACATTTCCAAATTTCTGTATCCAAGTCTCTCTAACACCTGTTGTTTTCTCCAAACACAATCCAACTATTTCTCACCTAGCACATTTCCCACTTTCTGTTTCCAGGTTTCTCCTCTCAGCACAGCTGTCACGTTACACTGTGTCTGTCATCACATGACTGTGTTTTCTGGCAGTTTCTCTATTCTGCCTAATGCCATTGATATTGTGGCAGACTCTGCTCTGTTCCTGACTTTACTGGAGAACCCATTGGTGGTGAGCATTGTGCTGTGTGTATGGGGCATCTACCTGGCAGTTGTTATCTGGGCACGCAAGAAGGACAGGGAAGACCTACTTAAGGTGAGAGAACTTTGTTTCTGATGTTCAAGATTTCTTGGGATTGAAATTGGAATTAACCATCACTAAGTGAATTTCAAAATAAACCGTTTTTAAATTGTTTGAATCGTGAAATATGTGGTAAAAAAAAGGGGGTTAAGCACTCCAGGCTTTGCCAAGTAGATTTACAGGCAATTCTGTATACTTTTTTTGGTAATACTGCAATTGAATTAGACTCAAATTTGGCATTCCTGTAGCATATATTTATGAAATGAGTTGTTTTCATCTCTGCAGGCTGGAGTGACAGTGTTAGAAGACAATGATCCAGAGCACAAATATGGCTACCTAATTACTGTCATCACTGGCTGGAGGACAGGGGCAGGAACCACAGCTAACGTGGGTTGTTTTATAACAGGTAACTATGTCTACCCGGTCACTGACAGAGACCACAGCTGAAGGGTTTTTGTTTATAAAATGTGAATTTTAATCCTGAACTTTAAAAAATTCCATTCCCATTTAAACTTTTATTGTTGTTTCTTGTTTTCAATTTTTATTTTCCATTTTAAAGGTGAAGATGGTGAAAGTGACTGTCATGTCCTGAGTGATCCCAGACGTCCAGTATTTGAGAGTGGTGGCGTGGACAGTTTCCTACTGACCTGTGCCCAGTGCCTGGGTGACCTCGTCTCTGTCACCATCTGGCACGACAACTCTGGAACTGCTCCTGCCTGGTTTCTGGAGAAGTTGACAGTGAGGGACCTGCAGAGAAATGAGGTGTGTGAGTTCCTGTGTAACCGCTGGCTTGCTCTGGACCTGGACGACTTCTGCATCCAGCGTACACTGCGCCCTGCCTCAGTGGAGGAGATGAAGGATTTCTCATACCTGTTCTCCAGTAACAGTGGCTTCAGCATGAGGGAGAAACATCTGTGGGTCAGTGTGTTCTCTTGTCCACCAAATTGTCCTTTCACAAGAACCCAGAGACTGACCTGTGCTCTGACCCTTCTTCTGACCACCATGCTGACCAATATCATGTTTTATGGCATCCCAACTGATGACCCTGAAGACCAATACCAGGTCTGCTTAATTTTTGTTTTCACCAATGTATTTATTATTTTTTGTTTTACATAAGAATAATAAGTAACAAGAGTTAATAAGTAATATTGTTGCAGGTGGCTTGAAAATGATTGGTTGTGTTTTTATGTTTGATACAATTATAATGTTGTATTGGTTCATTTATTGCTTCATTGTATTTGCTGTATTTGAAATATTTTGAACATGTTTGTTGTGGTATTTATGGTTGTGACATATTTTATGGTTGCAGCAGTATCTTTATGGCTGTGACATATTTAGGATTCCCCATAGGGGAATACTATTGTTTTTGGTAGTATTATTATTCTTTCTACAGGCCTGTAGCCAGGGGGGGTTCGGGGGGTTCGAAAGAACCGCCCCTTTTGCTAGAAAAAGGTCCACTTTGGGTAAAATTTGAACTAGGTACATGAGGTTTTTATGGGAAAAGGTCCACTTTTTTAGAAAAAGAACACCCCTTTTGAAAATGCTGGCTACGGGCCTGTTCTACTTTTTTTTTTTTTTTTTTTTTTTCTTTTTTTCGCAAAAAATCTGAAATAATTAGCATAGGTAGCCTATGGAAAGAATATGCCACAGACCCAGTTTCAGTGACCTTGACCTACTTTTCAAGGTCACAGGGGCTTTTCAAGGCAAAATTTGTAAAATTTGAAATTGCCATTAGGCCTAAAGTATAAGCCATATGGCTAAGGGCCTTATGGCCAATGATACTGAGCTAAATCCCCAGATAATGACCTACTTTTATGTAAGTAGGTCAAGGTCACTAATGGCCAAACTGGATCAAAACAGGTTTGTTTCCGAGATCTCAAAAACTGGAAGACCCAGAGCCCTGGCCCCCGTTTCACAAAAAAACTTAAGTCGGTTTCCCTGACTTAGGGCTTGGTTACCAATGTAATTAAGTCGTTACGTCACTAAGTCCTGTTTCACAAAGAATCTAAAAGGTCGCTTACGTCGTTTTTTTCTTAGCTGTAAGTTGACGATGTCAAGCCTCCTCGGGAGGAGACTTAAGTCGGCAAGCTCAACTAAAACTCGGTAAATGAGAGCATAAACAACAAAAATTTGGAAAGAACATACCTCCTTCAAGATATTGTGTTATAATATCCTTGAATAGCACTGACATTTATGGCATATTAAAATAAAAAATAAAATTCCACTTTACCCAGCCGATCGCGTGTTTGTTTATGTTTTTGACCACTAGACGTCCCTCAGTAGTGTTCCACGACAAGCTAATGTTTAACTGTTACTTTGAAGTTGTATTGAAGTTAAACTTATCAATAAAGTTCAAAAACAAACTTTGTTTGTGTTTTGGCTGACTTTTATTGTTGATAAATGATCGTTCTTGGCCGAAAGAGGCCATGAAACGTCATGTCTTGTGAAACTTTTGCAATTTTACACCTCCTTTTCTTGAAGAGTTTCTCGTGCGCGTCGACTACGGTAAGCACGCCAAGCTAAGACGTTAGATTCTTTGTGAAACACTCCAAGTCGACTTCAGCTAAGTCGACCTAGCTAGGCCACCCAGCTCGAGTAAGACGTCTACGGATTTAAGATTCTTTGTGAAACGGGGGCCTGATCTCAGTGGCAAATGATGCCCTATATATTTATCTGAGGTTAGCCAAACTTTCGTAGCGACTGCTTAATAACTTTTTTAAATATAGATTTTTAACTATTTATGACATTGCAGAAATTGTGACTGGCAATTTCTCCATGAAATACTGGTTTTTGGTCATAGCATGCTATAGTAAACTACCCCAAACATATACCCAAAATCCCCAAATTGTATGTCAAATTTGACCTTGACCCTCATTTTCAAGGTCATTTGGCTATTTCATGGAGAAGTATTGACGTGGGCAAAAAAATTAATGTTTTGTTGACCCCCCCCCCCTCAATTTGCACATGCTCTTTCAGAATATGGGGTCAAATTTAAGCCATGACCTTCACATGACCTTGTAAGTGCCCATTGCCTTCAAGTTCAAAGGTCATTTGCAGGGGAATCCTTCGCCACTTGCTGAAGAGCCAGTTGCAAACTAGTTTATGGTTACAGCTGTATCTTTATGGCTGTGACATTTTTATGTTTACAGTATCTTTACAGTTGTGTTATTGCATCAGGTGTAATTATATTTGTAAAGCTTTCATCATATGTTTTTAGGAATTTGATTCTTATCCAATCACATAAATGTAATAATTGACATGCCAGATAAATCACATTCCAGGTGGCAGATTTCCAATTTTCTCTGTCTGACATAATAATTGGTATTGAGAGTGGGCTGCTGATGTTCCCAGTGAACCTGTTGATAGTGCTGCTATTCAGAATGTGTGCTCCAAGACCTGTAATTATTTCAAGTGAGGATCTCACACCCACTATGTCACCCAGACCTGTGAGAATTTCAAGTGAGGATCTCACACCCACTATGTCAGCCAGACCTGTGAGAATTTCAAGGGAGGATCTCACACCCACTATGTCACCCAGACCTGTGAGGATTTCAAGTGAGGATCTCTCACCCACTGTGTCACCCAGACCTGTGAGAATTTCAAGGGAGGATCTCACACCCACTGTGTCAGCCAGACCTGTGAGAATTTCAAGTGAGGATGTCACACCCACTATGTCACCCAGACCTGTGAGAATTTCAGGGGAGGATCTCACACCCACTGTGTCACCCAGACCTGTGAGGATTTCAAATGAGGATCTCACACCCACTGTGTCACCCAGACCTTTGAGGATTTCAAATGAGGATCTCACACCCACTGTGTCACCCAGACCTGTGAGGATTTCAAATGAGGATCTCACACCCACTGTGTCACCCAGACCTTTGAGGATTTCAAATGAGGATCTCACACCCACTGTGTCACCCAGACCTCTGAGAATTTTAAGTGAGGATCTCACACCCACTATGACACACAGACCTCTGAGAATTTCAAGTGAGGATCTCACACCCACTATGTCACCCAGACCTGTGAGAATTTCAAGTGAGGATCTGACACTTACTATATCACCAAGACCTGTGAGAATTTCAAGGGAGGATCTCACACCCACTGTGTCACCCAGACCAGTGAGAATTTCAAGTGAGGAACTCACACCCACTATGTCACCCAGACCTGTGAGAATTTCAAGTGAGGATCTCACACCCACTGTGTCACCAATACCTGTGAGAATTTCAAGAGAGGATCTTACATTCTCTATGTTAGCCAGACCTGTGAGAATTTCAAGGGAGGATCTCACATTCTCTATGTCACCCAGACCTGTGAGAATTTCAAGTGAGGATATCACACCCACTATGTCACCCAGACCTTTGAGAATTTCAAGTGAGGATCTCACACCCACTATGTCACCCAGACCTGTGAGAATTTCAAGTGAGGATCTCACACCCACTATGTCACCTAGACCTTTGAGAATTTCAAGTGAGGATCTCACACCCACTGTGTCAGACAGACCTGTGAGAATTTCAAGTGAGGATATCACACCCACTATGTCACCAAGACCTGTGTCACTGGAGCTGGGAGATGGTACTCAGTTCTCAAAGTCTCAGAGTAGAATTAGGAGAGATGTCAGTCTTCAGGAAGTCTCAGGGAATCTTAAGGGGGATGATGATCAACAGAAAAGACCATTTGATTGTGTGGCATCAGGAAAGGACCAGATGTGCTCCGTGACAGATAGAAATGTTGAAGTCACACTTAGTAGTGAACATAAAAATGAGACCAATTCACAATCTGGCAGCAAGGAAGGACCAGGAATTGGTCAGGTATTTGGTCAAGTGGCTGATGACCAACCTGTGAACCCAGAACAGACAGCAGCCAGTGTGGAAAACACTCAAGATGCAGATGTATGCAGTGAGTCACATATTCACCTTGGATGGTCAGACCATGACTTTCAGTCGTATGAAGACATCCCACTAATACATCTGGTATGTAAAGTACTAAGTAACACTAACAATCCCATATACATGTTTTCATGTGAATAATTACAAAACTTTAAGTATATTCTAATTCCAAGATATAATGAGAATTATTCAAACAGTCCTACTAGCTAGTATATTAATACTATAATATTCTTCAGCAGTGACTCTCAGTGACTTATAAATTATTTCTGTAATAAACAAGGAAACATTTTTTTTATGTCAATCAAGCGTCAATCACAGGCCGTCTCTGTGCAATCGGTGGAGAAAGAAACCAAGGCACCTCTCAGGTAAGTGTTGCAACTTTTTTTATGATTTCTGGTTATCTGTCATGAAGTGTTTATAGTGTTGTAAAGTTAGAAGTACATGTAAGAAGCTTTAGGTGTAGTATCTTTAGATATATACAGAAACTTTGTAACTGTCTGAATGTATTCTGATCACTGTCTGTTGCCATCGCCAACATTGGCAACATCAATCCCTATAACTATTAATTAAAAGGGTAATTTCATTACATCTTTATAACTTTCTCTTCATCCCAGGCTGCCAGTATGGCACGTGTATCTACATAGCCTGGGTGTTGGCAGTGTTAACTTGTAGCTTTACTTTGTCTTCAGACTACCATGGTGGTGTATCTACATAGCCTGGGTGGTGACAGTGTTAACTTGTAGCTTTACTTTGTCTTCAGACTACCATGGTGGTGTATCTACATAGCCTGGGTGGTGACAGTGTTAACTTGTAGCTTTACTTTGTCTTCAGACTACCATGGTGGTATATCTACATAGCCTGGGTGGTGACAGTATTAACTTGTAGCTTTACTTTGTCTTCAGACTACAATGGTGGTGTATCTACATAGCCTGGGTGGTGACAGTGTTAACTTGTAGCTTTACTTTGTCTTCAGACTACCATGGTGGTGTATCTACATAGCCTGGGTGGTGACAGTGTTAACTTGTAGCTTTACTTTGTCTTCAGACTACCATGGTGGTGTATCTACATAGCCTGGGCAGTGGCAGTGTCAACCTGTCTGATCTGTTCTTACTTCACAGCGTTGTATGGACTACGATATGGACACACGAAGAGCCTGCAGTGGGTGGTCGCCTTCTTTACAGGGTTCTTCCAAAGTGTGTGTATTACACAGCCAATAAAGGTAAAAAGGAACTTGGTGGGATTTTGATGCTGGCGTAATCTTTTTAACAGTGTTTTCCAATGTGTAGCATTCCACCTCAAAACACAAGGTAATCTGTTTGCTATCTTGGCACCTGGCTGTCTTCACAAAGAATCCCTGTCCTTGGACAGAAGACGAGAGAGTATCTAAACATTCACCCTGTAATTATAAGGTTTATTTTGCAATGTTTTACTTTAATAAATAATAATTTTACTTCATCTCAAAAAGTTTTGATTTAAAAAAAAAACCTTAATCAGTAATAACAGTTATCACACATTTCCATATTACAGTTTTGATACAGAATTAAAGATTAAGTTAATTTAGATACAGTGTAACTGAGCTATTAATGGTCAGATCATTTTTCTTTGCAGGTTCTATTGATTGTACTGATTGTGAGCCTGATCTTGAAGAAACGGATGGGAGCAGATGAAGGACACAAGATTACACCTGAGGGTAAGGCTTTGTGCCTGTCGGTAAAGTTTTGTACCTGTGGGTAGGGCTGTATACCCGTGGGTGGGGTGTGTACCCTTTCAATCTCATAAACACAAAAAGGGTTACCAGTTTTCACAGCATTGTTCTGTTCTGTAGGTTAACTGCTTTTGGCAACAAGTCACATCCATCTTCACCAGCATCAACTTCTGTCAGTATCGGCATCACTGCATGTGACATAATATTTAGTTTTTCCAGTTGTTCATAGCTTATCATATGGTATACTTAAAGAATTTCTAATATCCAGAAACATACTTTTATATTATATCCAACTTGCAAAATGTACAATATTATGTTATATATGACTATGTATGTGGCCATGTAAACTCCTAAGAGCAGCTAGTCATCATCAACCATTCATCTTTTTTCCAGTCTGTCCCACAAATCTTTACATCTGGTTGTACCAACATAATTGTGATAATCTCAGCTAACACAACCTTAATTAACACTCTCCTCAAAGCCACCCCAGGATTTTAACCTCTGTTGATTTTTTCCACAGCTGAAGATGAGAAATACCTAGATGATGAAAACATGACTCAGTGGCGAAAGAATCTTCAACGAAAGCGTGCTCAGCATGTGTACAAGCCTCTTCCAGAGCCCGTGGTAGAACACATGCGCCACATACGGATGAAAGAGAGGAGGATGCATCAAATACTGGTGGAGCTGGTGCTCTACGTGACCTTCACCTTGACCCTGGTATTTGTGACGTATGGCCACAGAGACCCCATGGCATTCTATGTGACAAAATCTACAGAAGATATGTTTATCACAGTGAAGTATGCAGATGGCCCAGCCTTTACAGAGGTGAGTTACATGGTACTGGACATTTCAAGGTACTGAATTGGATTTCTTAAAACTTTGAGTTACAACAGACCAATGGGGATTTCTTTGAACCTTCAGATTCAAAGTAAATTGTACTGATTGGGATATTTAATGAACCTATAGATTCGAGGTACTGAGGGAAATCTTGCAAAAACATTAGATTCAAGGTACTAAGGGAAATCTTACAGAAACTTTAGATTCAAGGTACTGAGGGAAATCTTGCAAAAACTTTAGATTCAAGGTACTGAGGGAAATCTTGCAGAAACTTTAGATTCAAGGTACTGAGGGAAATCTTGCAGAAACTTTAGATTCAAGGTACTGAGGGAAATCTTGCAAAAACTTTAGATTCAAGGTACTGAGGGAAATCTTGCACATACTTTAGATTCAAGGTACTGAGGGAAATCTTGCAAAAACTTTAGATTCAAGGTACTGAGGGAAAGCTTGCAAAAACTTTAGATTCAAGGTACTGAGGGAAATCTTGCAAAAACTTTAGATTCAAGGTACTGAGGGAAATCTTGCAGAAACTTTAGATTCAAGGTACTGAGGGAAATCTTACAGAAACTTTAGATTCAAGGTACTGAGGGAAATCTTGCAGAAACTTTAGATTCAAGGTACTGAGGGAAATCTTGCAGAAACTTTAGATTCAAGGTACTGATGGAAATCTTGCAGAAACTTTAGATTCAAGGTACTGAGGGAAATCTTACAGAAACTTTAGATTCAAGGTACTGATGGAAATCTTGCAGAAACTTTAGATTCAAGGTACTGAGGGAAATCTTGCAAAAACTTTAGATTCAAGGTACTGATGGAAATCTTGCAGAAACTTTAGATTCAAGGTACTGAGGGAAATCTTACAGAAACTTTAGATTCAAGGTACTGAGGGAAATCTTGCAGAAACTTTAGATTCAAGGTACTGATGGAAATCTTGCAGAAACTTTAGATTCAAGGTACTGATGGAAATCTTGCAGAAACTTTAGATTCAAGGTACTGAGGGAAATCTTGCAGAAACTTTAGATTCAAGGTACTGATGGAAATCTTGCAGAAACTTTAGATTCAAGGTACTGAGGGAAATCTTACAGAAACTTAAGATTCAAGGTACTGATGGAAATCTTACAGAAACTTTAGATTCAAGGTACTGATGGAAATCTTGCAGAAACTTTAGATTCAAGGTACTGAGGGAAATCTTGCAGAAACTTTAGATTCAAGGTACTGAAGGAAATCTTGCAGAAACTTAAGATTCAAGGTACTGAGGGAAATCTTGCAGAAACTTTAGATTCAAGGTACTGAAGGAAATCTTGCAGAAACTTTAGATTCAAGGTACTGAGGGAAATCTTGCAGAAACTTTAGATTCAAGGTACTGAGGGAAATCTTACAAAAACTTTAGATTCAAGGTACTGAGGGAAATCTTGCAGAAACTTTAGATTCAAGGTACTGAGGGAAATCTTACAAAAACTTTAGATTCAAGGTACTGAGGGAAATCTTGCAGAAACTTTAGATTCAAGGTACTGATGGAAATCTTGCAGAAACTTTAGATTCAAGGTACTGATGGAAATCTTGCAGAAACTTTAGATTCAAGGTACTGAGGGAAATCTTGCAGAAACTTTAGATTCAAGGTACTGAGGGAAATCTTACAGAAACTTAAGATTCAAGGTACTGATGGAAATCTTACAGAAACTTTAGATTCAAGGTACTGATGGAAATCTTGCAGAAACTTTAGATTCAAGGTACTGAGGGAAATCTTGCAGAAACTTTAGATTCAAGGTACTGAAGGAAATCTTGCAGAAACTTAAGATTCAAGGTACTGAGGGAAATCTTGCAGAAACTTTAGATTCAAGGTACTGAAGGAAATCTTGCAGAAACTTTAGATTCAAGGTACTGAGGGAAATCTTGCAGAAACTTTAGATTCAAGGTACTGAGGGAAATCTTACAAAAACTTTAGATTCAAGGTACTGAGGGAAATCTTGCAGAAACTTTAGATTCAAGGTACTGAGGGAAATCTTACAAAAACTTTAGATTCAAGGTACTGAGGGAAATCTTGCAGAAACTTTAGATTCAAGGTACTGAGGGAAATCTTGCAGAAACTTTAGATTCAAGGTACTGAGGGAAATCTTGCAGAAACTTTAGATTCAAGGTACTGAGGGAAATCTTGCAGAAACTTTAGATTCAAGGTACTGAGGGAAATCTTGCAGAAACTTTAGATTCAAGGTACTGAGGGAAATCTTGCAGAAACTTTAGATTCAAGGTACTGAGGGAAATCTTGCAGAAACTTTAGATTCAAGGTACTGAGGGAAATCTTGCAGAAACTTTAGATTCAAGGTACTGAGGGAAATCTTGCAGAAACTTTAGATTCAAGGTACTGAGGGAAATCTTGAAAAAACTTTAGATTCAAGGTACTGAGGGAAATCTTGCAGAAACTTTAGATTCAAGGTACTGAGGGAAATCTTGCAGAAACTTTAGATTCAAGGTACTGAGGGAAATCTTGCAAAAACTTTAGATTCAAGATACTGAGGGAAATCTTGCAGAAACTTTAGATTCAAGGTACTGAGGGAAATCTTGCAGAAACTTTAGATTCAAGGTACTGAGGGAAATCTTACAAAAACTTTAGATTCAAGGTACTGAGGGAAATCTTGCAGAAACTTTAGATTCAAGGTACTGAGGGAAATCTTGCAGAAACTTTAGATTCAAGGTACTGAGGGAAATCTTACAGAAACTTTAGATTCAAGGTACTGAGGGAAATCTTACAGAAACTTTAGATTCAAGGTACTGATGGAAATTCATCAAGAATTTCATATTTTTACCAGTTGCATTCAGGTCTAGTTTTAAAACACTTTTTGAAAGAACAATAATTCAGTCATAAAATAACAACTCTGCTGTCTGCTATACACACAAAAATGACATGTTATTTTCCCCACCCTCAGATCAGTGATGCTGACTCCATGTGGGAGTACCTAGAGGAGACATTTGTACCTTCCCTGTTCACTTCTACCTGGTACAATGGTGACAGTGTGACAGAGAGTGACATCCTGACAGCTGACATGGTGTCACTCCACGTGGGGGCAGCCAGACTCAGACAGCTGAGAGTTAAAGGTAATTAAGACTGTCACACACCTGGTACAATGGTGACAGGTGACATCCTGACAGGTGACATGGTGTCCAGTTAAAGATAAGGATATCACTGTCTCTACACAGGGTTTAAATGTCTCGATATGGATACTGTTGGCCTCTCTCTCTCTCTCTCTCTCATTTGCAGAAGGCAATATATCTTATATTTCAGATGTCTGTGATGTGCCTCCCACCTTCCAGTCCCTGATCCACTCCTGTACAGTGAGATATGATTGTATCATATATCTTATATTTCAGATGACTGTGATGTGCCTCCCACCTTCCAGTCCCTGATCCACTCCTGTACAGTGAGCTATGAATGGGGCACTGATGACAGCAGGGACTATAACACCTCTTGGACACCGCTGGTCAACACAACTGACCACCCCACTGACCAGTGGACATACCAGTCTGCTTTCAAGCTGAGGTCACTTCCATTTGCTGGAAAACATGGCACTTACAATGGTAAACTATTTCTCAATGTTACTAGCCATTGCATTTAACTGCTTAATGCAAACTGCTACCTTGAATTTAACAAATATAGATGTTAATTTATTTTCATTATTTATTTTTGTTCATGTAATTTGATAATGTTCTTTCTATACATGCATTGCTTTCATAATCTTAACCTGTGAAGATATTAACTATTTAACAATCTCACTCACGATTGCATTTCAATGAAATGGTCCTTGTTGCGAAAAAAAAAAAAAAATCCACAACTTTGCTGATTTTGTTGACTATCAAAACAATTTTGTTTAGAAAAAAAGCCAATAAAATAAAATTGTACGTTGTTAAAATGTTTTAGAGGAGTTGGAATCATTATATTATCAATTATATCTATATCTACAACTTGGGAGGAAACGGTTTTTTGATTTATGTAAGAAAAAAATTCTAGTAGATAAAAGCCTGTCTCTAGTATTATATGATATTTTAGGTGGAGGATATGTGAAACTTCTTGGTGACACCAGAGATAAAAGCCTGTCTCTAGTATTATATGATATTTCAGGTGGGGGATATGTGAAACTTCTTGGTGACACCAGAGATAAAAGCCTGTCTCTAGTATTATATGATATTTCAGGTGGAGGATATGTGAAACTCCTTGGTGACACCAGAGATAAAAGCCTGTCTCTACTATTATATGATATTTCAGGTGGAGGATATGTGAAACTCCTTGGTGACACCAGAGATAAAAGCCTTGCCATACTCGCAGACCTGCAGGAGTCCAAGTGGATAGACCAGAGGACGCGTGCCATGTTTCTGGAGTTCACCCTGTACAATCCCCAGGTGAACCTGTTCAGTGTGGGACAGTTCCTGCTGGAGTTCCACCCCACTGGGGCTGTGTTCCCTTTCTATCAGATCTTTACTTGTAAATTTTACCAATATGGGTAAGTTATTACTGGAGCCATGTTTCCTTTCTATCAAATCTTTACTTGTACATTTTACCAATATGAGTAGGTTACCACTGGGGCTGTGTTCCCTTTCTATCAAATCTTTACTTGTAAATTTTACGAATATGAGTAAGTTATTACTGGGGCTGTGTTCCCTTTCTATCAAATCTTTACTTGTACATTTTACCAATATGAGTAGGTTACCACTGGGGCTGTGTTCCCTTTCTATCAAATCTTTACTTGTAAATTTTACCAATATGGGTAAGTTATTACTGGGGTTGTGTTCCCTTTCTAACGATCTTTACCTGTAAATTTTACCAATATGGGTAAGTTATTACTGGGGCTGTGTTCCCTTTCTATCAAATCTTTACTTGTAAATTTTACCAATATGAGTAAGTTATTACTGGGGCTGTGTTCCCTTTCTATCAAATCTTTACTTGTAAATTTTACCAATATGGGTAAGTTATTACTGGGGCTGTGTTCCCTTTCTATCAAATCTTTACTTGTAAATTTTACCAATATGAGTAAGTTATTACTGGGGCTGTGTTCCCTTTCTATCAAATCTTTACTTGTAAATTTTACCAATATGGGTAAGTTATTACTGAGGCTGTGTTCCCTTTCTATCGATCTTTACCTGTAAATTTTACCAATATGGGTAAGTTATTACTGGGGTTGTGTTCCCTTTCTATCAGATCTTTACATGTAAAATAACCAATATAATAATTTGACTTTGATGTAGCAAAGGCAAAACTATTGGTTTTACATAAATACGGATTAGTGTAGTTTGGTTATTTTAAACTCTTTCCCCAAAATTTCATGATGTCTTGCCAGAAGAAAGGCGTTAACTCTGGCCTCTGTTATTGTGCCTCAGAATCTTTTTTTTTTTTTTTTTACTGAATTGCATGTATGAGATGTTTTTAAATATATTGTTGTTGAATATTTTTGGTAAAGTCCTCATAATACATATTCGTTTATTTTTTATTTCAGGAATGGTTTGGAAATTTTTGTCGCAGTTTGTGAAGTTATGTTTATCCTGTTTATTCTGACCTCCACATACAGAGAGTTCAGTAAATTCAGAAACACTGGTTCTAAGGAATACTTCTCAGATCCCTGGAGTTATGTAGAGGTGGCAATTCTCTGCCTGGGATACTCAGCTATTGGTCTGTTTTTTCAACGTTTAGTCACAGTAAACTTCACCATTGCCAGTTTCCATGAACATGGCAGAGAAGAATTTGTGAACTTTTTTCCAGCAGCATTCTGGGACTACATCCTGGGCTACACCTTGGCTGCTATGCTGGTGCTGACAGTGCTCAAGGTTTTCAAACTGCTACGGTTTAATGTCAGCATGAACATGTTGTCTGCCACTTTGAAGAAATCTTGGAAGCCTACACTACATTTTTATCTAGTTCTAGTTGTCCTAATGATGGCCTATTCCTTCTTTGGGCAATGTGCTTTTGGTCACTACATCGAACACTTCAAGTCCTTATTGGACTCCTTACAGACTTTGTTCACTCTGATCATGGGAGGATTTGAGTTTGCAATTCTGGGAGACTCAAACCGTGTCATTGGTATCATGTTTCTGATCACCTTTGCCATGATAGTCCAGGTGTCGCTGATCAATATTTTCATTGCCATTATAAACGAATCATTCAGATGTGTTCAGAAGACCACCAATGAGACGTCCAATGAGCTGGAGATGGTGGACTTTATGTGGACGAGATTACTGGTGATTCTTGGTCTCCACACAGGGGCCGGGGTCACCATTCCTTCCACTATTGACCCAAAGATACTGCAACAACTGGACAGGAAGCAAAATTAGAACGTTTCATCTGATATAGATTTTAAAATCAGACGATTTAAGTTTTTTTACTACAATATGTTTATAAAGACATTAAATGCTCCATCAATGAAAACAAGGTGATACTATTTCAAAGCCAGTTTTTTATGTTAACCAATAATGTGGGACTGCGCAGGATTGGAACATGATGCCAATGTGTTAAATAGCAGACTATGACAGATATGAATTAAGTAGCAGTTGTACATGCAATTATGACACTTTAATTGCCTCAAATAGGATGCTATTGCAAAATTGTGTAAATACATGTATAAATTTTAAAGGAAGTCCTACAGGTACTTTTAAAATACTGATACATGTATCTTAAACAATGTTTAAGAATTTTCCATTTGAAAACGTAAGAAAAGCAAAGCTTCATCTTGTACATAAAAGCATTTTAAAGTGTCAGATGTCATTTGGGGTCACAGGTCACCCAGGGTTCAGAGGTCACATTCTGTGTACACAGATAGCAATTAGTTAAAGGGATAATAAGTCTTCGTATGAGATCTATATTTTACAATAAAAACATTGTGAGTAACTCATATAAATATAATATATTCTGTTTTACCACAAAAACGGCAGTTATAGCTATTATTCTGATATCTGAGCTTGTCTTTAGACCAAGTGACCTCCATTGATGGCTATACTCTGTTAAAATCTCTTAAGAGATCTTAACAAAAAAAACCAAACTTTTTAGAAAAAAAAAACAGGGACTAACTTTGAATGTAAAAATGGATTCATTAACCATTGGTAAGTATGGGAAAATTGTTGTTTACTCCAGGAAAATTCATTTATTGGCCGAAACAAAGAGTTATTATCCCTTTAAGATCTTAAAATATGTTCTCAGTGCAGTTAATGCTCAACTCTGGAAATAAATCATTTCTTATCAAACCAGCATTATCAGCTTTTAATAAAGGTTGTTATTCTAGATTGTTCTGCTATTTTGTTGACATTTGTCGACATTTCTAATCAAACCAGCATTATCAGTTTTCAATAAAGGTTATTATTATGCTAGATTGTTTTGCAATTTTGTCGACATTTGTCCCATAACTGCTAAACCATATTTTTGTTTCACTTTAAATAAACTGAGTGGCTTTTTTTTTTTTTTTTTTTTTGGTAAAGAGGCAGGTTGCTTTCAAAAATTGGTATGATCGTTTAATATTTATGGCAACTTTTTTTTTTTTTTACTATATATATTTTTTCACACATTTGGACTTTCAGTGGCTTTTATATCCCGTGGAATTGGATCACTTGCTAGTTTTTCAATGTCCAGGTTACCTGTAGTATGTAATGTAAGTGGGCAAGAGTTACAGTACATCAAAATTGACCAAAACATTATTTGGTGCACTTTTTTCTGGGTAATATCTGAACACTTGTCAGCTTTACTTTCTGTAGTGTGTCTGTATATTTGCCAGCTTTGCTTTCTGTATGGTGTCTGTATATTTGTCAGCTTTGCTTTCTGTATGGTGTCTGTATATTTGTCAGCTTTGCTTTCGGCATGGTGTCTGTATATTTGTCAGCTTTGCTTTCTGCATGGTGTCTGTATATTTGTCAGCTTTGCTTTCTGTATGGTGTCTGTATATTTGTCAGCTTTGCTTTCTGTATGGTGTCTGTATATTTGCCAGTTTTGCTTTCTGTATGGTGTCTGTACATTTGTCAGCTTTGCTTTCTGCATGGTGTCTGTATATTTGTCAGCTTTGCTTTCTGTATGGTGTCTGTATATTTGCCAGTTTTGCTTTCTGTATGGTGTCTGTACATTTGTCAGCTTTGCTTTCTGTATGGTGTCTGTACATTTGTCAGCTTTGCTTTCTGTATGGTGTCTGTATATTTGCCAGCTTTGCTGGGGGGGGGGGGGAACACCCCTTTCTGCTGGGTAAAGGATCCGCTCTGGGTAAATTTTATCTAGGCAAACTAAGGCTTCATGACAAAAGAACCACCCTTTTACAATTACTGGCCTATGTACATAAGCACAAACCAGCACAACTTTTAATATTTGCGTCTTTATTTCCCCATGACATTTTGAACATTGTGTCATTTTAGGGTCTTATCTTGTGTACTTTTAAAAATTGTATTACAGAAAGTTTTTTTTCTTCTTTAAATTAAGACATGATTATTGAACTTTGCATTTTAACTAAGGGTAAATATACAGTCTTATACAGGCTTTGGGAAACTAGTTCTCTAAATAAAATCATGAAAATGCTTCTATGAACCGTTCTATAATTTATTACACTGCAGTTTACAAAAGCTCAACAGTGGCGTGATCAGCAGGCTGTATGACATGCTACTCATTTCCTTCACTTTCAGTATGTATGACATGGGCAACCAGTGACCAGAATGAAGCCGATTCTGTACATAATATAGAATTGTTTAAAATTCAATGAAAATACAAATGAGTCTTCCTTATTTATGTCAAATTTCACCACTGAAATAAATCAATAAGCGCAAAGATGAACAACTGGACTGTAAGCCAATGTGCCCAGGCAAGGGAAGCCAGTACTCAAATTCTGGTTAGCTTTTGATAAAAAACCCAAGTTCCAGCTGAGACTCTTCTGTTTGTGTAGCCATCAAAAAAGTTTGTCTCAGCTTTGACACACGGCTGTTGACACACGGCTGTTGACATACGTACAGTGATCAGAGACAGCAGGGAGCTGGGAGAATTTCTTTCTATCATCTGGAATTCTGAGGCTTTCTTAACTAATTACTGTCCATGTGTTTTTTATTGATATAGCCACTGTCACTGGGGACTTGTCTGGAGCCCACTTCTTTCCCCTTGGGACTTTTTGTATCTTAAAACAGTGTCATTTTTTCCATGAATCCAGTCTGCAGCTACTGCCCTCTGGTGAGAGGTGCTCACACTGCCCTCTGGTGAGAGGTTCTTACAATTCACTTCCATTCTAAAATACTTCAATGCACGAAGTCCACTTTTACAGAGAAGAGTGGAATTTCATAGTCCATTGTTTTCTTACATGTGGACATCTACCATTCTGAGCCTTGTTTTATGTTCAACCCTTCGTTGTTGACAGTGTTATTCTGTGCTATCTACAGAAGCCAATGGAGGATCTGCACTCAGTTACAACGTGTTCATTTAAACATTTGTCCCATGGACGGTCTGCGTCTGCCAACACAGAGGATCAAAGCACAGACACAATGTGGTCACTTCCGCAGACAGTAGCTGTGTTCCAGGTAATCATCAACATCGTCATCTCCACTGCAGTAGACTGTCAACATCATTAATTAGGTGACTCCACAATTAGGCTTCCATACCCTATGGTCCTCCATGGTACCGGCAAACTCACTGATGTGCTCCAATAAGAAATGTGTGGGCGCCCAGAGCAGAAATCTATTTGCCACTTCTTTGTGATCGACTTTCGGTATTTTGCCATAGAGCTCCGTGTTTGGCACCTTGTCCAGCCCAAATGATGAATATAAATTGTAATACTGATGAGGTAAGCAACCTTCATGTCCAAACCTTCTTCATGTCTCAGTCCACTTTCTCCAAGACAGACGGGAAATGGACAATCCTCAGCTCATTGCCATAGTCACTGATGATAACAGAGTTGCCAACGGTGACCAGATTTCTAACAAAGACTGAGTTGTCCCAGTTTCCAAGTCTGACTGTGCGCAAGTGCTGTCCCTTGGAGAGATCCCACAGTACAATACAACCCTGGAAACATGGGATACAGAATATTATACATTAACCCTAACACAGTACAATACAACCCTGGAAACATGGGATACAGAATATTACACATTAACCCTAACACAGTACAATACAACCCTGGAAACATGGGACACAGAATATTACACATTAACCCTAACACAGTACAATACAACCCTGGAAACATGGGACACAGAATATTATACATTAACCCTAACACAGTACAATACAACCCTGGAAACATGGCACACAGAATATTATACATTAACCCTAACACAGTAGGATACAACCCTGGAAACATGGCACACAGAATATTATACATTAACCCTAACACAGTACAATACAACCCTGGAAACATGGGACACAGAATATTACACATTAACCCTAACACAGTACAATACAACCCTGGAAACATGGGACACAGAATATTACACATTAACCCTAACACAGTACAATACAACCCTGGAAACATGGCACACAGAATATTATACATTAACCCTAACACAGTAGGATACAACCCTGGAAACATGGCACACAGAATATTATACATTAACCCTAACACAGTAGGATACAACCCTGGAAACATGGCACACAGAATATTATACATTAACTCTAACACAGTAGGATACAACCCTGGAAACATGGGACACAGAATATTATACATTAACCCTAACACAGTACGATACAACCCTGGAAACATGGGACACAGAATATTATACATTAACCCTAACACAGTACGATACAACCCTGGAAACATGGGACACAGAATATCATACATTAACCCTAACACAGTACAATACAACCCTGGAAACATGGGACACAGAATATCATACATTAACCCTAACACAGTACAATACAACCCTGGAAACATGGGACACAGAATATCATACATTAACCCTAACACAGTACAATACAACCCTGGAAACATGGGACACAGAATATTATACATTAACCCTAACACAGTACAATACAACCCTGGAAACATGGGACACAGAATATCATACATTAACCCTAACACAGTACAATACAACCCTGGAAACATGGGACACAGAATATCATACATTAACCCTAACACAGTACAATACAACCCTGGAAACATGGGACACAGAATATTATACATTAACCCTAACACAGTACGATACAACCCTGGAAACATGGGACACAGAATATTATACATTAACCCTAACACAGTACGATACAACCCTGGAAACATGGGACACAGAATATTACACATTAACCCTAACACAGTACGATACAACCCTGGAAACATGGGACACAGAATATTACACATTAACCCTAACACAGTACAATACAACCCTGGAAACATGGGACACAGAATATTACACATTAACCCTAACACAGTACAATACAACCCTGGAAACATGGGACACAGAATATTACACATTAACCCTAACACAGTACAATACAACCCTGGAAACATGGGACACAGAATATTACACATTAACCCTAACACAGTACAATACAACCCTGGAAACATGGGACACAGAATATTACACATTAACCCTAACACAGTACAATACAACCCTGGAAACATGGGACACAGAATATTATACATTAACCCTAACACAGTACAATACAACCTTGGAAACATGGGACACAGAATATTATACATTAACCCTAACACAGTACGATACAACCCTGGAAACATGGGACACAGAATATTACACATTAACCCTAACACAGTAGGATACAACCCTGGAAACATGGGACACAGAATATTATACATTAACCCTAACACAGTAGGATACAACCCTGGAAACATGGGACACAGAATATTATACATTAACCCTAACACAGTACGATACAACCCTGGAAACATGGGACACAGAATATTATACATTAACCCTAACACAGTACGATACAACCCTGGAAACATGGGACACAGAATATTATACATTAACCCTAACACAGTACGATACAACCCTGGAAACATGGGACACAGAATATTATACATTAACCCTAACACAGTACGATACAACCCTGGAAACATGGGACACAGAATATTATACATTAACCCTAACACAGTACGATACAACCCTGGAAACATGGGACACAGAATATTATACATTAACCCTAACACAGTACGATACAACCCTGGAAACATGGGACACAGAATATTATACATTACCCCTAACACAGTACGATACAACCCTGGAAACATGGGACACAGAATATTATACATTAAGCCTAACACAGTACAATACAACCCTGGAAACATGGTACACAGAATATTATACATTAACCCTAACACAGTACAATACAACCCTGGAAACATGGTACACAGAATATTATACATTAACCCTAACACAGTACAATACAACCCTGGAAACATGGGACACAGAATATCATACATTAACCCTAACACAGTACAATACAACCCTGGAAACATGGGACACAGAATATCATACATTAACCCTAACACAGTACAATACAACCCTGGAAACATGGGACACAGAATATCATACATTAACCCTAACACAGTACAATACAACCCTGGAAACATGGTACACAGAATATTATACATTAACCCTAACACAGTACAATACAACCCTGGAAACATGGTACACAGAATATTATACATTAACCCTAACACAGTACAATACAACCCTGGAAACATGGTACACAGAATATTATACATTAACCCTAACACAGTACAATACAACCCTGGAAACATGGGACACAGAATATTATACATTAACCCTAACACAGTACAATACAACCCTGGAAACATGGGACACAGAATATTATACATTAACCCTAACACAGTACAATACAACCCTGGAAACATGGGACACAGAATATTATACATTAACCCTAACACAGTACAATACAACCCTGGAAACATGGGACACAGAATATCATACATTAACCCTAACACAGTACAATACAACCCTGGAAACATGGGATACAGAATATTATACATTAACCCTAACACAGTACAATACAACCCTGGAAACATGGGATACAGAATATTATACATTAACCCTAACACAGTACAATACAACCCTGGAAACATGGGACACAGAATATTATACATTAACCCTAACACAGTACAATACAACCCTGGAAACATGGGATACAGAATATTATACATTAACCCTAACACAGTACAATACAACCCTGGAAACATGGGATAGAGAAATATATGTTATAGGTTTATGAAAAACAACGCAGTACTTCTGTGAAATCTGGGCATGAGTGAAGATGTAATTTAGGAATACTACTAAGAAAACGTGTTCTGCAAATTTGATGTCATTTTGGGAACAATCAAGTGTTTGTTTTTAATGATGTTATAAGAGTCTTTCACTAACCTGACCTCCTGATACCAATAGATTACTGGTCAACATGGAGAGAGCGTTACAGCAGGCAGATTCCTGAAATCAATACACAATGATATCACTTTTGTGAGGGAAAAAAAATAATAATAATCACATATTGAACAAAAGTGAAAGTCAATAAATATTTTAATATTTGATATGTTTTA
Organism: Lingula anatina; assembly: GCF_051362555.1. NCBI lineage: Eukaryota > Metazoa > Brachiopoda > Lingulata > Lingulida > Lingulidae > Lingula > Lingula anatina. Next base: position 25,369,123 of record NC_141771.1, read on the forward strand.
TTATCTTTCAAATGTTATTTTAATCTGAACATCAATGCCGTCCAAGATGAAAAGTTCCAACCTTGCTGAAATCTGCCAAATTGTTTGCCGACTGTTGACACAATTCCTCTGCTCTGATTGGTCAAAAACTAGGAGTTACAAGAGTGATTTATGTTTAGTGTTGACACCAGGAGTAGTTTTATCAAAGCTCATATTTCCACAAGGTCTTTATGTTAATTTCATATAACACTGACTCATTAGCCTCTTCATATGTCCACCAGTAACTTACCATCTGTACATAATGTAACAAGTGTCCTCCACATCTCTCCCATATACACAATATATCATCATATGTCTGTGTTTATATAACTATATGTCTACCAGTAACTTACCATCTGTACATAATATAACAAGTGTCCTCCACATCTCTATCATATACACAATATATCATCATATGTCTGTGTTTATATATGTCTACCAGTAACTTACCATCTGTACATAATATAACAAGTGTCCTCCACATCTCTCCCATATACACAATATATCATCATATGTCTGTGTTTATATAACTATATGTCTACCAGTAACTTACCATCTGTACATAATGTAACAGGTGTCCTCCACATCTCTCCCATATACACAGTATATCATCCATGCCAGTGCTGACCACATAGACAGGGGTACAGACCAGAGAGGTCACTGTGGCTTGGTGGAACAGCAGTTTGTGTACACAGGCCCCAGTCAGCAGATCCCACAGCCGCACTGAACAGTCTTCTGAGCCACTGGCGGCAGCTAGAGGAGCACCCTGAGAATCACAGAGATGTTATATTAATGAAATCACTGGCGGCAGCTAGAGGAGCACCCTGAGAATCACAGAGATGTTATATTAATGAAATCACTGGCGGCAGCTAGAGGAGCACCCTGAGAATCACAGAGATGTTATATTAATGAAATCACTGGCTGCAGCTAGAGGAGCACCCTGAGAATCACAGAGATGTTATATTAATGAAATCACTGGCTGCAGCTAGAGGAGCACCCTGAGAATCACAGAGATGTTATATTAATGAAATCACTGGCGGCAGCTAGAGGAGCACCCTGAGAATCACAGAGATGTTATATTAATTAAATCACTGGCGGCAGCTAGTGGAGCACCCTGAGAATCACAGAGATGTTATATTAATTAAATCACTGGCTGCAGCTAGAGGAACACCCTGAGAATCACAGATATGTTATATTAATGAAATCACTGGCGGCAGCTAGAGGAGCACCATGAGAATCACAGATATGTTATATTAATGAAATCACTGGCGGCAGCTAGAGGAGCACCCTGAGAATCACAGAGATGTTATATTAATTAAATCACTGGCTGCAGCTAGAGGAACACCCTGAGAATCACAGATATGTTATATTAATGAAATCACTGGCGGCAGCTAGAGGAGCACCATGAGAATCACAGATATGTTATATTAATGAAATCACTGGCGGCAGCTAGAGGAGCACCCTGAGAATCACAGAGATGTTATATTAATTAAATCTGCCAACCACAAATATAATATTACGTAACAAGTAAGAATGATATTACAGCAGTAAAGTCTGATGAACTTTTAACACAACAGATGGTGGAACACATCTGATGTTTTCAAACTGATTTCAAATTAATTAATAAACAAACAGTGATACAATTTAAAATGCAGATTTTATTATAAACCACTTACTTCAAACAAATGAATAAAGAAACAGAGAAACAATTTAAAGTGCAAGTATAATTATATGTAGTTACAGCTAGAAGGAAGCAATCCCATACCTTATCCAGGAATAGAGCAGTCACACTGGCTGTATGTCCATGTAATGTATATAAACACAAAGAGTCTTCTATCCTGTAGACCTGTAATAGGAAGAATACACAGTTATAACAGAATAGAGCAGTCACACTGGCTGTATGTCCATGTAATGTATATAAACACAAAGAGTCTTCTATCCTGTAGACCTGTAATAGGAAGAATACACAGTTATAACAGAATAGAGCAGTCACACTGGCTGTATGTCCATGTAATGTATATAAACACAAAGAGTCTTCTATCCTGTAGACCTGTAATAGGAAGAATACACAGTTATAACAGAATAGAGCAGTCACACTGGCTGTATGTCCATGTAATGTATATAAACACAAAGAGTCTTCTATCCTGTAGACCTGTAATAGGAAGAACACACAGTTATAACAGAATAGAGCAGTCACACTGGCTGTATGTCCATGTAATGTATATAAACACAAAGAGTCTTCTATCCTGTACACCTGTAATAGGAAGAACACACAGTTATAGTTGCAACAAATGTCAGAAATAACTGAAGGGCAGTTTTCTCATTTACATATTTATCTAAAATGAACTGCAATTGTCTGTCACTTAATGCTCAGTGCCAGCAGATAACTGGTAATTCTCACTGTTGGACTCGTCTGTTTTGTACCTTTAATGTCTGATCTTGACTGGCAGTTACGACACGCCCCCCTGCCATCTCCAGGATGTTGATTGGCTGTTGATGTGCCGTTACCGTGACAATATGTGAACAGTGTATGATGTCATCCCATGGTTTCATCTCTGTGTTGGCCATAGTGGAACCTAGCTGTCTGCTGGCTGCACGGTGAGATAAACCTGAAGTTAGCACATAGCTACAGAATAATGGCTGGGTAAAGCCAATAATAAGATGCTCTCATTAAAATGTAGCCAAGGGCTGTTTCATATCAAGAGCACAGGTAGACAATTATCTTGTGAACCTGTGACCTCTCCACTCACATACACTGTTCATAGTCATTCAGTCACCACTCCTCATAGGAGCTAGACAGGACTTCTATATCTGAGGTTAATTTGACTTTATTTGTTTCAATCTGTTTATATGTTTATATCATTATTTGTTAGTTCTTTTAATTTTCTGTTCAATCTGTTTGTACAATATAATTATTTATATTTTCAGTCAACATTGGTTCCAGTGAATAAAACTGGAAAAACCAATAGTATCGTAGTTAATAACTGACCATCGAGATAGACCTGAAGTCATCACACTTCATTAGAAAGATGAAAAATACTGTAACACCTTGAATGAGCAAGACTGTTGCCACCTTTTTAACAAATCAATGTTAATGCAGGTCATAAAATACAGGAACAACACTAAGATTCACAATCCTGATACTGACCCCTGTTGTGGAGTACGGAAGGCGGAGTGGTCGAGGAGGGGACAACGGGAGAATGCGTGTATGTTTCCAACTCCAAGAAATCTAGAGTACCATCCAGTCTGGCCGCTATCACTCTGGGAAATAAAAGGAACAAAAATTCACGTAAAAATGTCAAAGCCAGTTGGCTCATCTTGCTTCATAAAAGTGGATTTAAACACAGTTCTGTTGCATGGAACACAGAGAAGGCAGTGAACATATGTCCTAGTTAATTAACTACCTGTTACTGGTTTACTTAAGGCCTCCTGCTAATTCTGGCACAATTCTGAGTTCCAAGTTGTATTTTTTAAAGTATTCACAACAACAACACATTCCTCTCCCTTCATAAAGCACTCCCAGACTTGATGTGTAGACAGACATCCACCTGGAGGACACAGCAACACACTGGTGGCAGCGGTGGGATACTTACTTCTTTCCCTGGAAACATATCCCAGTAACACCAGACCTGCTATCTTCATATAGACACTTCAGGCTGCCTGACAATACATCCCAGATACTTACTTCTTTCCTTGGAAACATATCCCAGTAACACCAGACCTGCTACCTTTATATAGACACTTTATACTACCTGACAATACATCCCAGATACTTACTTCTTTCCCTGGAAACATATCCCAGTAACACCAGACCTGCTGCCTTCATACAGACACTTCAGGCTGCCTGACAATACATCCCAGATACTTACTTCTTTCCTTGGAAACATATCCCAGTAACACCAGACCTGCTGCCTTCATACAGACACTTCAGGCTGCCTGACAATACATCCCAGATACTTACTTCTTTCCCTGGAAACATATCCCAGTAACACCAGACCTGCTGCCTTCATACAGACACTTCAGGCTGCCTGACAATACACCCCAGATACTTACTTCTTTCCCTGGAAACATATCCCAGTAACACCAGACCTGCTACCTTCATACAGACACTTCAGGCTGCCTGACAATACATCCCAGATACTTACTTCTTTCCCTGGAAACATATCCCAGTAACACCAGACCTGCTACCTTCATATAGACACTTCAGGCTGCCTGACAGCGCATCCCAGAACTAGAACAAAACACATGGACTTTATGTCAGAAAGATATCTCAGATTTAGACTGTGTATGTTACTAAAGCTGTTCTGCAAAGCTTTGAATTCAGTACCTGATGCTGAAGCCACTGAATTTTTTAAAATGCTCTCAGAAACTAATAAAACATTCAATTGTACATTAAACAAAAACTGAAAATTGAAATATTTCAACTGCAGGCACACCCTCCACTCTGTCCACATTTACCTCTATTTTGCCATTTCCACAACCAGCTACAATCAAGTTGTCCTGTGACTCCAGACACCAGATGGCAGGAGCTGACCCTCTCACAGCAAGACAGTCTGGTGTCACAGCCTCTACTGGGCCATCATTGGTGCCTAAACTTCTACTTCTGTACCTCCCCTGATCTCCAGGGCGCTGTGTCGTGGCCTCCATGTCTCCCAGAGATCTCCTGTGCTGCTCCTTCATCTGTTCGTACCTCCTGCTCTCCACCTGCAGCTGCTGGTGCTCTCGGTAATACGGGGAAAACTTGGAGGCAAAGTCATAGCCAGGAGCAATGGACGCAATGCTGCCTGGGGACTGGGGATTGGGGCTGTCTTGTTTAGATCTTCTGTTTAGAAGACTTGAAAAGTTAGTGTCAATGGTTCCTGTAAGATCAGGAATGCTGGTAAACCTGTCCTGTCTGCGGTGGATGACAAACTGGGTGGAAACGGGGTCTTGTGCCACTGGTTTGTGACCATCTCGTCTTTTCACAATGTCAGATGGTTCTGGTTTTAGCAGTGGTGCCTCATGGTACTCGGCATATAAGTCCATGTCGCTGTCATTGATGTTTCTACCTGGTATAGGAGTGCGATCGTCAGGGGGAGTTATCCTGGAAAAGTGTGCCCAACACATTATGTTTAACTTTTGTTTCTATTTTAGTATAAACATTTGTCTCACAGGTAGTACACGTATTTATGGCTTGCAAGTGAGACGCAAGTTCAGTTATTGTACAGTATGAAGCGCCAGTTGTGGGGTATGTAAATAAAACAGTGAAGCAGTTTCTGGGTATGACTCACCATTTTCTGTGTATGACAGTGAGGCACTCGCCAGAGGTGGTGTCCCAGACACGTAACTGTCCCCCCAGACAGCAACTGATGAGCAGGGGGCCGTCTGTCACCATACACTCTATCTCCTGAAATCAACAGTTCTCCGTCAATAATGTCTACATATTTGTAATTTAATGGAAGAACAATCATTCTGATAAGGTGAGTGGCTGACTCAAATTGTAACCAGGAGAGGAAATAAAAATTCTGATTAAAGTATTATTAGTACTAGTAAGTACACTTTCTGTACCTGGTTATGGCCTATCAGCCTCAGTGGCAGTGCCTCTTTGATCATCTTAAAGTAAGGGCTTGCCTTGGTTCTCTTCTTTGACTTACTCCAAGAACTTCTCCACTTGGCATAGTTCCTAGAACACACACATCTGAAACACAGACAGCATGGAGAAATTATATAGGAATAATAAGATAAAAGTATGAACAGACATATTAGTACATGCTTTTATTGCAAGTGCTTATAACTTTGACACATCACTAAGACTTACTTTGATGATGTTATCAGAAGATGAGGAATTTTATGAATTGATACAACCTGATGCTTTCTTTTATTAGATAGTATCATTTGAAAATGGCTTAAAGTCCAACATATCTTCAACACATCTTACCTGTACAATATCATCATGAAGTAGATACCTACCTGTACAATATCATCATGAAGTAGATACCTACCTGTATAATATCATCATGAAGTAGATACCTACCTGTATAATATCATCATGAAGTAGATACCTACCTGTATAATATCATCATGAAGTAGATACCTACCTGTACAATATCATCATGAAGTAGATACCTACCTGTATAATATCATCATGAAGTAGATACCTACCTGTACAATATCATCATGAAGTAGATACCTACCTGTACAATATCATCATGAAGTAGATACCTACCTGTACAATATCATCATGAAGTAGATACCTACCTGTACAATATCATCATGAAGTAGATACCTACCTGTACAATATCATCATGAAGTAGATACCTACCTGTACAATATCATCATGAAGTAGATACCTACCTGTATAATATCATCATGAAGTAGATACCTACCTGTACAATATCATCATGAAGTAGATACCTACCTGTATAATATCATCATGAAGTAGATACCTACCTGTATAATATCATCATGAAGTAGATACCCAGGAAGACACTCATGACACCCAGGATGACTGTAATCACCAGTTCTCTGGTAGAGTGAGCATATAGTGGCAGGGGCCCCTGCACATGACTCTGAGGAACCAAGTTCTCTCCATTGAAGTACGTCTTGGCCTTAATGAGGCGCTCCTCCATCTCTTCCTGCTCCTTGGGGTGACGCATCCGTATGGCAGCCTCGGGATCAGCCACAATGGACAGATGGACGGAGGGAAGAATGCTCACATAACTGAATGTATCAATGTGAGTATATGAATTCAAAATTAAAAATAATAATTAACAATGTTATTAAGATATCACGGCAACAACTAAGGTTTACACTGTTTTCTTTGTCTTACTAGATGTAGCATGTATATTGAACAGAAATATCATTCTGTTTAAAATAGAAGATTGAGTTCCACCCCTACTTATATTAATATAATTCTATTCAAGATGGAGGACTGAAGTTACCTTCCAGATGTACTTATGTTATACATCTCCAGCAGAGAGGGCCAGTGTTGGTACGATAACTTCCGCCACATCTGGCCATCAGAGTGAACTAACTGGGACGCCACCTGGCTACCTCCAACTTCAAAAGAGCTCTCCTTCATTCCCCTTGTGGAGTAGTCACCAGGGTCATCTGTGTAGGCATGATAGTCAACCTCACGCCCGATAAATTTCTCCACATTTTGAGGCAGACTGTAACTCTGACCTTGACTGTGACCTTGACCTGGAAAGGTGCTGGCGTTGTGTTTGACAAGGTGTTCTACGAGTCCACTCTTGTACACTATCAATGCTATCCAGATCACTGTGCTGACCTACAACACACAAAGATACAGATCCATAGCAAAACTTTCTAAGTCAAGTTGTTATACATTAGGCGAAGCATTTTTCCATGATAACAATGCCTGTACCAGTCTAAATACCATGATAACTCTCTGTACCAAACTAACACAATATCTGTACCAGTCTACATACCATGATAACTCTCTGTACCAAACTAACACAATATCTGTACCAGTCTACATACCATGATAACTCTCTGTACCAAACTAACACAATATCTGTACCAGTCTACATACCATGATAACTCTCTGTACCAAACTAACACAATATCTGTACCAGTCTACATACCATGATAACTCTCTGTACCAAACTAACACAATATCTGTACCAGTCTACATACCATGATAACTCTCTGTACCAAACTAACACAATATCTGTACCAGTCTACATACCATGATAACTCTCTGTACCAAACTAACACAATATCTGTACCAGTCTACATACCATGATAACTCTCTGTACCACCCTGGTTCTTGCCCAGAAGTAAATAAGGCGTATCCTGCGTGGCAGATCACTGTCTGGGTCTGTATACATATAGATAAACTCGTCCTGGCCGTAGGGGGATGGCGGTGGTGTGGGGGGACGGCCAATACTTCTCTGTGGGGTGTGGAAGGCAGGGGCTGATGTAGACTTGGGGAGACTAGAATGTGATCTTGTGGGCTGAAGTGAAAACAAGCATTATTTCATTCTCATTATCTCTGAATTTCTACAATGAATATATTTTTCTTTAAAATTTTAGGTTTCCTGATAAATACTGAATGAGTTGACAAAACAGATGTGTGTGTGTGTGTGTGTGTGTGTGTGTGTGTGTATGCGTACAGGTGCCAAAGCCAATATGTGTGTATGTGTGTGTGCAAGAGCCAGTGTGCGTGTGTGCGTGTGTGTGTGTGTGTGTGTTATGGGGATGAGTGTGCAGGGATCATGGAGGGATAAGCTAACCTGCTGCATCAACTGAGGTCCTTTAAAACAGTCCATCACAGGGCAGTGAAGTAACATCCCTGGGGCTGGGCTGGGCGTGGCACTGGGCGTGACACTGGGCGTGGTTCGCTCCTTGGGGCTCATCTGCAAGTGCTGCTTGTGGAGGTCATTCAGCTGAAAGAACAATAGTAGCCATGGTTACCTGTGACAACAAAACCTGTAACCATGGTAATCCTTGGCATCAAAATGTGATGATATACACTTCAGGGTCTGAGAGTGAAATTGTGTTACATCTGCCAAGATCCTAAAAGCTACTATTTATGTAATGTATTCGTAGAGACCCTTAAAGATCACGATAAGGTACTTGCCAAGTGATCATGGAAGGAAGCTGTGTAAGAATTTAGCTAGAATTTACAAAGAATTTGTATAGAAATTCTGCAGCTGTTTTACTTTGAAAAGTTACAAATAAAAATAATGTTTATATCTGAGTGTTTTATTAGTAAATGTTAAGATAGCTCAGTGGATATATCTAGAGGTGGTTTAATGTATACTACATTAATGTTAAGACAGCTCAGTGGATATATCTAGAGGTGGTTTAATGTACACTACATTAATGTTAAGACAGCTCAGTAGATATATCTAGAGGTGGTTTAATGTATACTACATTAATGTTAAGACAGCTCAGTAGATATATCTAGAGGTGGTTTAGTGTATACTACATTAATGTTAAGACAGCTCAGTGGATATATCTAGAGGTGGTTTAATGTATACTACATTAATGTTAAGACAGCTCAGTAGATATATCTAGAGGTGGTTTAATGTATACTACACAAAGCACACTGTACCTCCATTCTGCGGATATCAATGGACAAGACGGTAACAAAGAACCCCATCTGGAGGAAGAAATCTGTGAACAGACCAACCACAGCAAACAGACAGAACTCCTGGATGGCAGGGATGAAGGTGAAGAAACCTCCCACCACGATCAGTAACTCCAGACAGAAGTTCTTGGTGATGGACCAGCTCTCTTTACTAAGACCTGGAACATATGGAAAATGGCAGTTTAATATCAAGGATTCACAATTCTTGGAGCTTTCTTTAGGTCTCTTTATGTCTTTCTTTCTTTCATTCATTCATTTTTCCAAGTTCCACCATTATACAAAAACAAAAGATTCCTATAACAATAATCTCTTTCCAGACAAACATGATCATAAATGATCTTAAACAATACATAAAGAACCAGTCAGCTTGCCGAGGGCAGTTCTATTTTCTCCCTTTCCTTACTTACTTACTTTCTTTCTTTCTATTACCCCCCCACACACACACACACACACAAGTCCCATCAGTACACAACATAAGATTCATGTAGAGACAAGCACAATCATTGTGTACTGTATAGTTCTGTTCGATGCAGTTAAATCACACAAAGGGAATATAGAAATGTGATTTTTGTGATGATAAAATTAATCATCTGCAAGTTGGATAATTTTGTCCATTGGAAAGATTGAGACAATACATCCTATCCTCATGATCCACTCCATGGAGGGCAGAGTACCTACCTTGAGCCACGCGTATCTTGACATCCAGATCTATAGGAGTGGAGACCACAGACTTGGTGAGTACGAGGACATTTTCCAGGCCTATCACCACCACCAGGTATGGGAAGATTTCTCTGAAAGTCAGGAAAACAAGGAAATCATAATTTGTGTCACTGGATAACATTTTGTAGTCCATCATGAACATGTCTTTAAATGTTCTCAAAATAAGTATACAGCATAAGAAGTACAAATTTTGAGAAACTTTCAAGAAATACTTACACCATTGTTGATTCTTATATTCAATGAAAGAAACTAACCCTCTGTTAATACTGGGATGGAGACCAAAGAATGTACATATGGACAGTGACATGAGTAAAGACGCCAGGACCATAGCTACAGCACTGAATGCCAGACCCCACTTGGACTTCACCATCTGAATCTTACCTGGAATATAACAGAATAGACTTAGCTTAAGATATATCTGAATCTTACCTGGAAATGATAAAATACACTTAGCTATAAAATTTTATATCTAATTATAGTGGAGCAGACTTATGTTAAATATTTTACCTGGAATAGGGTGGAACAAACTCAGCTTTAAATTTTATACCTAATTACAGTGGAGTAGACTTAGGCTTTAAATTTTATTCCAAATTACAGTGGAGTAGACTTAGGCTTTAAATTTTATAGCTAATTACAGTGGAGTAGACTTAGGCTTTAAATTTTATACCTAATTACAGTGGAGTAGACTTAGGCTTTAAATTTTATACCTAATTACAGTGGAGTAGACTTAGGCTTTAAATTTTATACCTAATTACAGTGGAGTTGACTTAGGCTTTAAATTTTATACCTAATTACAGTGGAGTAGACTTAGGCTTTAAATTTTATACCTAATTACAGTGGAGTAGACTTAGGCTTTAAATTTTATACCTAATTACAGTGGAGTAGACTTAGGCTTTAAATTTTATACCTAATTACAGTGGAGTAGACTTAGGCTTTAAATTTCACACGGAAGGCTTAGATTTTAGATTCCATATTAATTATAGAAAGACAAACCAAGTTTCTGGATTTCATATCATATTTTCAGTGGAACAGACTTAACCTTGCAAATGAAGGAAGACTCACTTACAATACTTAGATTTTTCATCACACAAACTCGGATAATTTACTCTCATTCAGTATACAAGGCAGTTTATCAATATAAGTTGCTGCAATTGTTAATTAGATTGTAATTTGGTTCTAGTATACTAAACAGAGTATGGTTGATAAACATACAAAGTACTTACACACAGAGAAGTAGAGGTATAAAAACAGCACCACATAGGCCACCACTAGAGGGATATATTCCATGAGGAAGTTGTGGACATCTTTGAAGTAGATGTTCTCCACAGTGTCTGCGGCTGTGGAGTTAAAGCTGGTCGCACTGTGGGGGTACAACTGGTGAAGCTTCTCCTTCAGAGCACTGAAGAAACTGAAAGAGAAAGAAAGAGAATCCTCATAACTGACATAGCAAGGTGAGTATGGTGTCTCTGCCACTGCATTGATGAAACTTAACTTAGGCAAAGATAAAAATGAAGACAATATTATTTCACACATTTTCTTAAATACATATAATTATTACATAAATGTTTACAGATGAGGTTTTTAAAACCATCAATCAGTGACATATATTTGATTATTACAAGAATTATTAACATGATTATTATTGACCAGTTTCTTTAGACACCATGATTTCATAAAACTCCCACTAAAAACTTGTCCCCACCTTTCATTGTAAGACTGCAGCATGATAGTGACAGCATATGAGATGACACGCTGACGATTCCTGAGGAAATATCTGGATATCCCCGTCTCTATCCAGGCCATGCCAAACAGCAACTCTGACAGGAAAGAAGACCAAATTTTAATTTTCTTTTTTGGATTAAATTGTTAAATTCCAGTAAGTATATCAATTTCTTTCATCAAGTTACCCCTTGATAAATATCACCTAACTGTGAACACTTCCCTGATGAAGTAATGTCTTTTAATTCTGTAAACCTTCTTGTCATCAACTATTACTAGTCTACTAAAGGTAATGTCTCCATGTTCTCACCTCTCAATGGTGGTACCATCTCCATGTTGCTGGCACCATAATTCTTGTAAATGGTGTTGATGATTTCCCCATCGGACTGAAACCTGGAAAATTTTGGAACACATATGAAATACTTTTCCTTCAAATATTTGAACAGTCATAACAACTGACTGCCATGTGTCCATCTAGTGTCAACCTGCTGATAAACTGACCACATCTTGCAGCTCAAGGTGAATCCACATGTTAATGTCGCCTGAATTGGTCAATATAGCTTTTCCCCATTTATCTTTAAATGTAAATTACTTATCTACATATTAGCTCAAAAAATGTAATACCTTTAGAGGGAAAATTCCCCTTTTCATTGTTTTAGTCACCATGCAACATTCTTTTCAGCTATAAAGCCATTTATCCTCAATTCAACTGCTTTGTTAATTTGTGGAAGATGGTGATCAGTTTAAACACTTTACTCCAGATCTATATAAGATATTATCATATCAGTATCTTCACTTCACACAGTACAGGATCTCCTACCTTGCTAGGTCTCTGTTCCACAGATTGGCAGGAGATAAGACCAGACAGCTATATTATCATATCAGTATCCTACCTTGCTAGGTCTCTATTCCACAGGTTAGCAGGAGATAAGACCAGACAGCTATATTATCATATCAGTATCCTACCTTGCTAGGTCTCTATTCCACAGGTTGGCAGGAGATAAGACCAGACAGCTATATTATCATATCAGTATCCTACTTCTCCAGGTCTCTATTCCACAGGTTGGCAGGAGATAAGACCAGACAGCTATATTATCATATCAGTATCCTACCTTGCTAGGTCTCTATTCCACAGGTTAGCAGGAGATAAGACCAGACAGCTATATTATCATATCAGTATCCTACCTTGCTAGGTCTCTATTCCACAGGTTAGCAGGAGATAAGACCAGACAGCTATATTATCATATCAGTATCCTACCTTGCTAGGTCTCTATTCCACAGGTTAGCAGGAGATAAGACCAGACAGCTATATTATCATATCAGTATCCTACCTTGCTAGGTCTCTATTCCACAGGTTAGCAGGAGATAAGACCAGACAGCTATATTATCATATCAGTATCCTACCTTGCTAGGTCTCTATTCCACAGGTTAGCAGGAGATAAGACCAGACAGCTATATTATCATATCAGTATCCTACCTTGCTAGGTCTCTGTTCCACAGATTGGCAGGAGATAAGACCAGACAGCTATATTATCATATCAGTATCCTACCTTGCTAGGTCTCTATTCCACAGGTTAGCAGGAGATAAGACCAGACAGCTATATTATCATATCAGTATCCTACCTTGCTAGGTCTCTATTCCACAGGTTAGCAGGAGATAAGACCAGACAGCTATATTATCATATCAGTATCCTACCTTGCTAGGTCTCTATTCCACAGGTTAGCAGGAGATAAGACCAGACAGCTATATTATCATATCAGTATCCTACCTTGCTAGGTCTCTATTCCACAGGTTAGCAGGAGATAAGACCAGACAGCTATATTATCATATCAGTATCCTACCTTGCTAGGTCTCTATTCCACAGGTTAGCAGGAGATAAGACCAGACAGCTATATTATCATATCAGTATCCTACTTCTCCAGGTCTCTATTCCACAGGTTGGCAGGAGATAAGACCAGACAGCTATATTATCATATCAGTATCCTACTTCTCCAGGTCTCTATTCCACAGGTTAGCAGGAGATAAGACCAGACAGTTATATTATCATATCAGTATCCTACCTTGCTAGGTCTCTATTCCACAGGTTAGCAGGAGATAAGACCAGACAGCTATATTATCATATCAGTATCCTACCTTGCTAGGTCTCTATTCCACAGGTTAGCAGGAGATAAGACCAGACAGCTATATTATCATATCAGTATCCTACCTTGCTAGGTCTCTGTTCCACAGATTGGCAGGAGATAAGACCAGACAGCTATATTATCATATCAGTATCCTACTTCTCCAGGTCTCTATTCCACAGGTTGGCAGGAGATAAGACCAGACAGTTATATTATCATATCAGTATCCTACCTTGCTAGGTCTCTATTCCACAGGTTAGCAGGAGATAAGACCAGACAGTTATATTATCATATCAGTATCCTACCTTGCTAGGTCTCTATTCCACAGGTTAGCAGGAGATAAGACCAGACAGCTATATTATCATATCAGTATCCTACCTTGCTAGGTCTCTATTCCACAGGTTGGCAGGAGATAAGACCAGACAGTTATATTATCATATCAGTATCCTACCTTGCTAGGTCTCTATTCCACAGGTTAGCAGGAGATAAGACCAGACAGTTATATTATCATATCAGTATCCTACCTTGCTAGGTCTCTATTCCACAGGTTAGCAGGAGATAAGACCAGACAGCTATATTATCATATCAGTATCCTACCTTGCTAGGTCTCTGTTCCACAGATTGGCAGGAGATAAGACCAGACAGCTATATTATCATATCAGTATCCTACCTTGCTAGGTCTCTATTCCACAGGTTAGCAGGAGATAAGACCAGACAGCTATATTATCATATCAGTATCCTACCTTGCTAGGTCTCTATTCCACAGGTTAGCAGGAGATAAGACCAGACAGTTATATTATCATATCAGTATCCTACCTTGCTAGGTCTCTATTCCACAGATTGGCAGGAGATAAGACCAGACAGCTATACTGGGGGAGCACAAACTTCAACTTTCTCTCAGGTAAACTCTCTGATACATGCAGACAGAAGTCAGACAAGGAATACACTTTACCACTGGAAATACAATAGTCATTCAATTACTGGCATAATACAATAAAAGCTGGCTTTTTAATAGGTCTCTGCATCTAAAATGGGTACTTTTCAGCAAGTGCTGAACTTAGCAATTTAATTTATAAAATGAATTTAATCATTCAGTCCATATTCAATACATGTATCAACAATTCAAAGCGTTAAGTCGACAAATAACATGTTTAACTAAAGAAAAGAGATATTATAAAAAAACTACAAATTTTTCCACAAAATCCACTTACTTGTGTTTATACTGAAAGTTGTTCAGATGGTCCAACAGTTCAAACACCTTGGCCAGCGGCAGACGGAAGGCGTCATTGCGGATCATCTTGGACTGTTCCCATGGCGACACTGTCGACCGTATGATGATTTGCTGAATATAAGCCACTGGGGGTCCGTGGTACTGGAAACCATGACAACATAGTCTTACCATTATGTCTAACAAACAATGCTAATTTACTAGGACTTCAAGTGATTTTAACAAAATTTCAGTTTTTTAGAATATCAAATGAGCTCATGGTTTAAATCAAATCTATTTAACATACTGAAGCTGTTAGGGTGTATTAACTATCGTTTAGCAGCTTCAGTAGGCATTCAAGACATCTCAGCCACATAATCAGAATGATATTTAGTGAGAATCTCCTCAGAGATGGACCAATCCCTCTGGATGGATCTAGTGATGGGAACTCAGTGTTACTCACCCAGCTGGGACCCTTCACTGTCTCTGTAGTCAGTGTGGTCAGGTTGATGTAGTCTGGGGGAGACCTGTACCCCGGGGCAGGGACGGAGTGCTCCAGGGGGGCGTTACCTGGGAGAGGAATACTCAGCAGGGGGTAGCTGGAATATAGACGACAGAATTAACAGGATGTATAACCAAAACCACATTGCTGTCAAACTGATAATAATTCCACAACACAACAGCATAGTGAACCAAATCTGCAGATTTTGGAAAGGTTCTCTGTCAATCTATCCATTAACATGAAGTACACATAATGTCTACTCACCAGATACAGCAGGAGATACTGATGACCATAAAGATGAAGGCATAGGGATGACTGGCACACACTAGTCCATAGCAGTAGTAGACCTCTGCCACTCTTTCCTTCACACGCTGCATTCTTGCTGGACACTGGGTACTTGGAGTCACTACGGGTCACTGTCTGAAGGTCACGGCAAGGACAAGACCTTGGGGTCACTGTCTAGAGGTCACTTCAAGGTCACTATATGAAGGTCACGACCTCGGAATCAATTCCTGGGGGTCACAACCTGAGGGTCACTACTAGTAGGTGGAATCCTCTCTGCTGGACTGAAGTACTGCTGCTTCTTTAACAACAGAGTATAGCTTCTGTAAATGTCTTGTCAAACTCGTGAAGATTCAACTGAGTTTGCTGCCTGTGAGAGAATACCGTATCTCTCAATCTAAATGCTTGATCTGAGATAGTACTGCTGACACAATATCCTGCACTAGCTAAGTATCCTTAGAATGTTTGATTTGTTGCCTTTCACACAAGTGATTCCACATATAATGCTGCTGCTCATGACTAGTATGTATCAACATATGTTCAAATATTTGTAATCACCCTAAACAGTGCCACTTACTTGAGAATTTTAACTTTTCAAATAAATCAGATTACAGAAAACAAAAATATATTTATATCTTTAACAATTATGGTAATATTTATCAAAAGGTGTTAAAAATCTGGTACATAATATGAAAAAAATTTCACAACTCAGTAATGAAGCTACAAAAACAGATTATTGGATAAAAACTAACATACAATAAACAGACTTTGTGCAATATAAAGTAACAAAGAGCATTCACACAGATAGGCTATATAAACTACATACAACAACAAAAAATGAAGCAATATCAGCAATGCTATCTTGTAACAGACAGATCTTACTGAAAATATCAAACTGAGCAAATAAACCAACAAACTCTGATATTTCAGAAGAATTCAATCTCAAATACAAAGCACTATTGTTTGCCAAATTTCATGGAATCACACAGAAGAATTTATAACTATCAGCACATTTGTTCCATGCTGAGATTGACACAGAACACTGGTCTAACATCCCACATTGATCACAAAATCAATATCTTACTCTTACTTCAATAAATACAGGTAGTAAAAATATCTAAACTGTGGTTAATGACTAGATGAGTTTATATCAGAGGTGAAATGGCCATGTACATATGGACTAACACTGCCACCATCAACTAAGAAAGCCTCAGCTTTATGTTCACTTCTCAGGTGTTACAATATGTCCTGTTTTCTGAAGTCTTTGTCTTCAAATAGACAACTGGTGTTTGCTGCTCTTCAAACAGGACAGTTAATGTAGACTTCAATCACTGCTGTCTGACTCCATTAACAATGGGGACCACAATGATTTCATAGGCCAGTGATTACTGCTATTGTAACAAGTGCTGTTATAATAATGTACAGTATGGTTTTAACAATACAAGACAGCTGTGGTCAGAACCACCATCTAAACTGTGATAATTCAATGATACAAATGCTGTATTTTCCTACGTGACAGCATTCCTATAGATACAAGCCATAGTTTAGCTCAGTAAGAGAACAGAGAGTGTTTTCATAGCAAAGATTTCATGCACATGTAACATGAACTGTTTCCAGTATGAGTCTCAACAAAACCATCTGCAGACCACAACTATTACTCACAAACTCTTTCACCAGTTGTTGAAGTAGTGTGGAAATGCTGATTGCAATGTCTCCATTAACTCCACCAGAATTTGTTCTTTACTTTCTGTTCTACTAGATCTGTGTAGCCTGATATCTGTCAATAAGGGTCACTTCCAAAAAAAAGTTTTTACTGAAGTTCACAGTAGAGGTATCAGTTGTTCAGAAGCATAGCATCATGTTTTCTGTGAGGTCTTTGTACATCTGGAGCTGTCTGTACTGAATCAATGGAATTGTTTGTAGGCCAGGGTGATGCCTCCTTCTTAGAACTTGTCAGCGTCTGGAAACAGAAAAAATACAGATCTTACAGTACAATTGACGTCATGCTGGAAAAATGTCTCCTCGGTAAAGTTTTTATGACTTTATCAGTGATGATTTTATTTTTCGTTTCTGACATGTGTGAAGTCTTGGTTCTACTCTGTTCTACATGGATTTCATTTCTGACATGTGTGAAGTCTGGGTTCTACTCTGTTCTACATGGATTTCATTTCCACTGTTTTCATTATGACAGTCAGTCATGACTGAAAGGAAATTAAAACATTGTGACATTAATTTATTTCAGCATTTTGTTTGTTACCTTTTAACTCAAGAATCTATTTCAATTATCAACATAACCATGATAACAACAGAGCACCTGCATCAGGTATGATATAGAAGTGGATATAAATCTATGATCCTAATGATCTACCATCAGAACTGAGTCATAGCTGTCTACAACATATATATCCACACATCAACACTGTATAGTGCTGGTAGAGACGCTAGTGGTGCACTTACATCACAGCTGACGGCAGCCGTTATGAAAGACACAGTCACAAGTGAAGTATGTGAGAAAACCACGTATAAACACGTGTGCTAGCACACAAAACTGATATTCTGAATATAGAAAATGATAACCTGATTACCCTTATTTTCAAAAGTTACACTATCACCACAGACCTGCAGTGATTTTATTTCAAATTCAGCTTTAATAGTTAAGACTGGTGATGTCTTTGATCAGCTAATTGTCGTATCACACTGAAGGCTTTTGACTCCTCTCTATCTTGATGAACTGATATCACAGAGTTCAATGCCGTATGTAGTCATATATCACAGCCAGCTATTGACACTACAGAGATATGGCATGGTTCTTGGTGATACTCAAAACTTATCAGATTTTTGTGGGATGACATAACTTCTGTGACACAATCATGTCTTGTTTTAGAATGTAGAGCAGTCATTGCCCCATGAAGAGTGCAGACACCAGACGCCCTGGCCAGTGCAAGGCCACTAGAGGTCACTGTGGTCATGGACAGCCTGCGAGGGAAATTAGATTTTTAAAAAATCCATTTGCTGTATTTTTTACCAAAATTTGCCAGAGCAAAAAAACATCAAGACAGGTTGAGGTTCTACTGCATAAATATTAGACTATAATGTGGTCTTCCATGAAACTCAGTTCAATGTTGAGGTTCTACTGCATAAATATTAGACTATAATGTGGTCTTCTATGAAACTCAGTTCAATGTTGAGGTTCTACTACATAAATATTAGACTATAATGTGGTCTTCCATGAAACTCAGTTCAATGTTGAGGTTCTACTACATAAATATTAGACTATAATGTGGTCTTCCATGAAACTCAGTTCAATGTTGAGGTTCTACTGCATAAATATTAGACTATAATGTGGTCTTCTATGAAACTCAGTTCAATGTTTATGTTAGCTCTAGCCTAAAATAATAAGCTTCTAAAATATCAAGTATGGCTTTATGTAAAACTTAATAGATCTAAAATATCAAGTTTGGCTATATGTAAAACTTAATTAGCTTTGTTAAAACATTTTTGTTTGGTCCAAGTTAAAACTAAACCTTATAAATCCAGTTTATTTTCAGGTTAGGCCTGGGCTAATACTATATAGTATATAAAACCAGTCATTATAATTTATTTAAAGGATCATATTATATCCAACATTTAAAATAATTTTAAACTGTTTTGATAACAAACTGGTTGAGTAATGCCAAGTCAACTTGTACCTGTCTAATACAGGATATCACAGCTATATTGGAACTGGCATGTGACCCACACTGGCTAGAAAATCATCACTGTCTCATTCTGATGAGATGCTTTGATTAAGTCTATAAAAGTATACTCATTAAGAGAGAAGCATAAGGAATCAGCACTAATCATTACATTTTCAATTCAACTGTTTTCAATCTGACCATATAGAGTTGTAACTTGATATTCTCCACAGCCTGGACTCCACACTGTTAGACTACATATCATCAAATGCTGGTGATTATTGATTATTTTCAATGGAAATGAAACTAAACAAATAATGCAGCACGTGAGGAAATTATCACTGCGGAGATAAATTACTTTCATCTCTGACATCAGTCTGACTGATTGTCTGGTTTCATCCTAGGCTGGAGGTGCTACACTTTGAGAGGGTGATCAGCAATACATTAGGTTATACTGAGTGTCTGGGTTCATCCTAGGCTGGAGGTGCTATACTATGAGAGGGTGATCAGCAATACATTAGGTTATACTGAGTGTCTGGGTTCATCCTAGGCTGGAGGTGCTATACTTTGAGAGGGTGATCAGCAATACATTAGGTTATACTGAGTGTCTGGGTTCATCCTAGGCTGGAGGTGCTATACTATGAGAGGGTGGTCAGCAATACATTAGGTTATACTGAGTGTCTGGGTTCATCCTAGGCTGGAGGTGCTATACTTTCAGAGGGTGATCAGCAATACATTAGGTTATACTGAGTGTCTGGGTTCATCCTAGGCTGGAGGTGCTATACTATGAGAGGGTGATCAGCAATACATTAGGTTATACTGAGTGTCTGGGTTCATCCTAGGCTGGAGGTGCTATACTTTGAGAGGGTGATCAGCAATACATTAGGTTATACTGAGTGTCTGGGTTCATCCTAGGCTGGAGGTGCTATACTATGAGAGGGTGGTCAGCAATACATTAGGTTATACTGAGTGTCTGGGTTCATCCTAGGCTGGAGGTGCTATACTTTCAGAGGGTGATCAGCAATACATTAGGTTATACTGAGTGTCTGGGTTCATCCTAGGCTGGAGGTGCTACACTTTCAGAGGGTGATCAGCAATACATTAGGTTATACTGAGTGTCTGGGTTCATCCTAGGCTGGAGGTGCTATACTATGAGAGGGTGATCAGCAATACATTAGGTTATACTGAGTGTCTGGGTTCATCCTAGGCTGGAGGTGCTACACTTTCAGAGGGTGATCAGCAATACATTAGGTTATACTGAGTGTCTGGGTTCATCCTAGGCTGGAGGTGCTACACTTTGAGAGGGTGATCAGCAATACATTAGGTTATACTGAGTGTCTGGGTTCATCCTAGGCTGGAGGTGCTATACTATGAGAGGGTGATCAGCAATACATTAGGTTATACTGAGTGTCTGGGTTCATCCTAGGCTGGAGGTGCTATACTTTGAGAGGGTGATCAGCAATACATTAGGTTATACTGAGTGTCTGGGTTCATCCTAGGCTGGAGGTGCTATACTATGAGAGGGTGGTCAGCAATACATTAGGTTATACTGAGTGTCTGGGTTCATCCTAGGCTGGAGGTGCTATACTTTCAGAGGGTGATCAGCAATACATTAGGTTATACTGAGTGTCTGGGTTCATCCTAGGCTGGAGGTGCTACACTTTCAGAGGGTGATCAGCAATACATTAGGTTATACTGAGTGTCTGGGTTCATCCTAGGCTGGAGGTGCTATACTATGAGAGGGTGATCAGCAATACATTAGGTTATACTGAGTGTCTGGGTTCATCCTAGGCTGGAGGTGCTACACTTTCAGAGGGTGATCAGCAATACATTAGGTTATACTGAGTGTCTGGGTTCATCCTAGGCTGGAGGTGCTACACTTTGAGAGGGTGATCAGCAATACATTAGGTTATACTGAGTGTCTGGGTTCATCCTAGGCTGGAGGTGCTATACTATGAGAGGGTGATCAGCAATACATTAGGTTATACTGAGTGTCTGGGTTCATCCTAGGCTGGAGGTGCTATACTATGAGAGGGTGATCAGCAATACATTAGGTTATACTGAGTGTCTGGGTTCATCCTAGGCTGGAGGTGCTACACTTTGAGAGGGTGATCAGCAATACATTAGGTTATACTGAGTGTCTGGGTTCATCCTAGGCTGGAGGTGCTACACTTTGAGAGGGTGATCAGCAATACATTAGGTTATACTGAGTGTCTGGGTTCATCCTAGGCTGGAGGTGCTACACTTTGAGAGGGTGGTCAGCAATACATTAGGTTATACTGAGTGTCTGGGTTCATCCTAGGCTGGAGGTGCTACACTATGAGAGGGTAGCCAGATATACATTATGTTATGTAGAGAAATTTTATTAGATACCTCGACTGCAGAAATAAACATGAAGCTCCCATGCTTAAGAGAATGCTTTTGCTCTATCTCCAACATTGATAGATTACTAAAAGATATTAGAACAAGACTATCGATTAATAAAAAATATATCATTTTAACTGTTGTCAAAGAACACAAATTTTGGACAGACATTTATCATCAACAACTCATCTAGTTATATTATACAAATAATTAAGCTGTATTTATAAGTTATAACCTAATACTATACAACCTGTACATGCTACGTAGTTGTTATGTAGTTGTCCACGTCTCTTATAGCTTGATTGTATTCCATATGTAAGTTTGGTTTATATCAATAGTTTCCACTATTATATTTCTGTATCAGACTAAAGGGACCATCAGTTGTTTACAGCTGTACTATAACAACCAAGCTGACATTGTACAGTGTGTACTCCCTGTTTGTGCTGCCTCCAGCATATAATAATAATAACCAGCTTGGAGACAGCACCCTATATAATTATCACTAAATGCAATCTTCTGCCAGGGTTGATGATTAACACCACACTGACAGTGTGTTATAGAATTGTGAAATTGGCTTGAATAGGTTAACAAGGTATCTCTTAAGCTTCCATTCACAGTGATGATCATCTGGTTAATGTACAGGTATACCAGTACCTTACCAATTAACTTACGTAAGCTGGGGAAATTATATTACATTGACAAAATGAAGATCTTCGTTGCAGTTTGTAGCTGTATCCAAACTGAATAATAGACCTCCCCACATGAGGGAAGTGATGTTACTGTGAATGGATAAAGCAGACAATGGTTACTTAGCTGACTACGCTGACACTCACCTTTCGCAATATCCACTTATGTGGAGTTCTTCAAACTGTCACATGTAATATAAACGGTCCCCAAAACTCTGGAAATACTCATCTTTTAACAAAACACTTAACACTAAACTCCACGTCTTTCTTATAGAAACTCACAGTTGAAACAAATCGTCGCAATTATGTTACTCTTGACGCACGAGTTGTTTGAACATCGGTCATAAATTAATCTTTTTCACTACACTGCTGGGCACCGTCTTCCCTCGCTGTCATCTCTGTTGAAACTATGCCTAGGCTAGGATACACACGGCAGGTATTCACTGTCAGACCAACATTTTCCTTATGTTGCATGTTTTCACATGTTTAATCTTTTTTGTTTAACGATTATATAAAGGAATATTTCAAATATATAAAAAGTATTTTAAAAACGCTACAACAGTCTTTTAGATATGTGGGAAATTAATAAACGGTGTGAGAGGAATGTACTTGTGCTGGAGACAGCTCTATACGGATGTGAGGTGATCTTGCGCCAAAGTGACTGCGCAGTAGACCGGATGTGGAGGAAAAACGTAGTGCATTTTCTCTGGAAAGAAAATATTGTGAATTTTAATCATAATGAACGAGTTAGAGAAACTAGAACATCTTTCTTTGGTATCTAAAGTATGTACTGAGTTGGACAATCATTTAGGTCTAAATGATAAGGATTTGGGTAAGTCACTGCTGTAAAAGCATATACTTTTTATGGTAAACAAGAATCCTGCATTGAAAAAATTTATTGTATTAGTGCATAATTTTCTTGATGAAAACCGTAAGTTGTTTATCCATTACGTATACTTTGTAAAGTGATCACAGTGATACAAGTATAATTTATGGGAAGTTAGTCTTGAAGACATTGCTTATCGCAATAATAAATTGACTGACTCCCTCTTCACTTGTAGTGAGGTTGTGTATCATATATGGTTTCATTTGCTTCATGTTTGATTATTTTCCTTTCCAGCTGAGTTTATCATTTCCTTGGCAGAGAAAAACAACACCTATGAAAGTTTCAAGAAAACATTGGATGAAAATGGGGCAGAGTTTCCCGTGAGTAAAATAAACAGCTTTCATGAAAAAAAACAACTAGTTTCAGGAATGAAGAAACTGATGAAAAATCACATTTCTGTTAGCTATGTCAAACAAGTTTTTGTTTTTCTTGTTGGCAGTCCTTGTTGTCGAGGTTAAAGTCCTTGTTGTCTTCATTCCTGGCCAGTCTACTTCAGCATGAACTGACCAGTTTTCCATCTACATACAACAAAGCCTTGTCATGTGATATCACTTCTCTCAAATCACAAAATACAATCTTGATTCCAGGAGTCATTCACAGCAAACCTGCTGCGTCTTATACAACACATGAAGCCCAAGAAAAAAGAAGTTGAAGGTGATGGAGAAGTAGAAGACAAAGTGCTGAAGAAGAAACTGTTTCCAGGACTTGCAATACCAGATGATCCCAGCGTAAGGGTATGTAGGGAATGTGCTGTATTCATTTTAGTGATGTACCCCCACATCTTCTAGTAGTCTTCTCCCAGGGTTAGGGGTATAGGCTATTCAAAATTACCATCTGTAATTTCCTACAAAATTTCAGGGAAAACAAGCATTCCAAAATCTGTCCTATAAATTTCCCAAAAAATCATAACTTTTACAGCTGTTTAGAAAATATAGGCCATCAGTTGATGCTGGCGGCCATTCAAATGACGACTGGAGGATTTGCTGGGGAAAAGGTCCCACATGCTTGTTATTTATAAACTTTTGAAACATTTAACAAAAGAAGAATTCCCTGCTGAAATTCCACTTCCAGTAATAAGGTGAGGAATACCTGGAACTGGCTACTCAGCTTTAGCTATGGGGATAAAAACATTACCTGAAACAGTATATTTATTGGATATGTTTGAGTGTGTTATTCAGTAGATTAATGGCAACTGCTTCATAAGCCAGGAGGATTTCTGACATGGATTTTTACGACCAAATACTCAGTGTACAAGTAGTCACCTTTGAGCCCTGAATGCTACATATGTGCCAGAGCCAGATATATGGTTTCAGAAATGTATTATATAAATAATAATAATAATAATATTTATTTCTTAAAAAATGCACTATATTTCCGTCTCAGTGCAGAATAACAAGTAATTCTATAGATACTAAAAGCTGAGGTGAATAAAACAATAAAAAATTATTAATGCTGGTTATAATAGAAATAGTCTGAATAATAAAACCTTTTATGATAAAATGAGAAAAATGTATAATTTCAGGTATTAAAATTAATTGAAGTACTGTGCAAATAAGAATGTTTTCAAGTCATTTTCTAAGAACCTCGGCACTCTATAGTCCAAAAGTGTGAAGGTAGTATATTCTATAAAATGGGTGCTGCAATTGCTGGCAGTATCTTATATAACCTTTATTCTGCTTTAGAACATGCTGGCCAGTGACCAGAAGCCAGCAGCTCCAGCAAGTGACCAGCAGGTGGCTGATGATATGCTGGGAGAGTTAGAGGCTATGTTCTCCAGTGAGAAGAAGGAAAAGTGAGTGCAAGAATCATTTTGTCTTATTCGTAATTTTATGCAATATTCTGTTGTGTACACTAAGGCCCTGTTCAGAACCAGTTGATATACTGACTAACTAGTCCTCCGATCAAATGTGGCGCATCCCACTTGAAAGCATGCTGAGATTTAACTGCACTACCTCTGCAGGGAGACAGGAATCCATTGTAAATTGCATGCCATATTTGATCCGCAGATTAGTTAGTCCCCAGGTTAACTGGTTCTGAACAGGCCCTATTTTAGAATGGTTTAAGGTTTGATCTGCAGATTAGTTAGTCCCCAGGTTAACTGGTTCTGAACAGGCCCTATTCTAGAATGGTTCAAGGTGAGAATGATGAAGATAAGAGTTCTCATCATTTTCTTATATACTTCCTGTTTCTATCAGTCTCTGTTACCTGACTCTGATGGTTTGTGATACATGAATATCAAAGTAAATCATGTTGATTTTTGCAGTGAATATTGATACAAAAACATTTCTTTCCAGCAAGCCAGATATCTCCAAGCCAAAACACAGATCCAGGAGTAGAGACAGAGATCGTAAAAAGAAACACAGGTCTCGCAGCCGTTCAAGAGACAGAAAAAGAGATCGCAAAAGATCAAGAAGTCGCTCCAGAGACAGATACAGGGACAGGAAGAAAAGATCGCGCTCTAGATCCAGAAGTCGTGACAGGAAAAGACGTGAGCGCTCCAGATCTCGTAGTCGTGACAGGTACAGAGATGAGTCGAAGAAGAGAGATCGACACAGAGAGAAAGAAGTAGAACTGCCTCTGGAACCCATTCCTGGGATGGTGAGGCGAATTTTTAGAAATGAAAATTTTTAAAAGAAATAAAATATTAAAATTAAATGTGATATTACAGAAGTTCACTGTGATCATAAAGAGAGCAGATTCACATGTGATAAATTCAGTGTGTTACTTGTTAATTTTGTAGATTAACAAAAAAAAACATTGGTCATTTTTTTTTTTCTTTTTAAAGAAAAAGACAAGGTTAAAGAAATTTATAGCAGTTTATTTAATATTTAAGTTATTTTATTGGGTCTTGTATGTAAGATATTTGTGTCCATGTAACCTTCAATATTTGAAGTTTGTGATTGACACAATATGATTTTCACCTCTTCATTTCTCACTGGTATGTTAAGAAGACTTTTCTCTTATTTTAAGATCTGCAATGGCAAGGTGACTTCCATTATGCAGTTTGGAGCATTTGTCCAGTTGGAAGGGCTGAGAAAGAGATGGGAAGGTCTGGTTCATATATCACAGGTAAGTCACAATTATCAAGGTCTGGTCCATATACCACAGGTAAGTATGTACATTGCTGACTTTAAGATGCATTTGAAGTCAATTTTTTTTTTTTTTTTTTTTTTTTTTTTGCCACAAAGCTGAGCAAGTGTCACCAGTTTTAAAAAGCGTAATTTGGAAATGGCAAATGAAACTGTTTCTTATTAACTGAAAAATGATATGTGCTGTACATAACCAAGGCAGATAAGTAGGTCAGGTAAGTAGGTCAGGTAAGTAGGTCAGATAAGTAGGTCAGGTAAGTAGGTTCTATTTACGACCAAAAATTGGAAGAAGGGGCTGTTTTAAAGCTCTCTCATGGTGGATCAAGTGATAAATTCCATTTACCACTCAGCATGTCAGTTTTATTTGATTTGTTTAAGAAACAAATAGAAGCATTTTATATTTGTGACTGGGAATCCACACTAGGTTCAGATGTATCTGTAAAATCATTGCCTCTCCTTGATGAGAATATTGTACTAAAGAAATTAAACTGGCATGAAGTTCTCATTAAAAAAAAACATAACATACAAGATATCATGTGTCATATTTGAATTATTTCAGCTGCGTAGAGAAGGCAGGGTGATCAATGTGTCTGATGTGGTCAGCAAAGGTCAAAGGGTCAAGGTCAAGGTTCTCTCATTTACTGGACAGAAGACCAGTTTGTCCATGAAGGTAGCGCTAACATAATGGTTTTGGGGGCAATTTATAAAATTTTTTTAGCAAAATTAATACTTCTACTGTACTATTTTCCTATGACACCATGATATGATTTGTCTTTATACTGTTAAATGAGTATTATTAGTTTTAACAGGTAATCCAGAAGCTGGGGATTTTTTTATTATATTGTATAAGGCCTGTCAATGTTGTATTGTTATATCTTCAGGATGTGGATCAGGACACGGGAGAAGACCTGAACCCCAGCAAGACCAGGATGTTGGGTGGTGAAGTGGACGCTGATGATGACACTACAGCCAGAAATCCTGACCGTCCATCCACCCTGCCTCTGGTTGACCTGCCAAACATTGATGAGATCAAGGAGGTACGACGCGGGCCACGGATGTCCTCTCCTGAAAGATGGGAGTTAAAACAGATGATGGCGGCCAATGTTATTGATAAATCTGAGCTGCCTGACTTTGATGAGGAGACAGGACTGTTACCACAGATAGAAGATGATTCTGGTAAGTTGTAACTTGCTAATTAAGATTACTATTACTTTGATGAGGAGACAGGACTGTTACCACAGATAGAAGATGATTCTGGTAAGTTGTAACTTGCTAATTAAGATTACTATTACTTTGATGAGGAGACAGGACTGTTACCACAGAGAGAAGATGATTCTGGTAAGTTGTAACTTGCTAATTAAGATTACTATTACTTTGATGAGGAGACAGGACTGTTACCACAGATAGAAGATGATTCTGGTAAGTTGTAACTTGCTAATTAAGATTACTATTACTTTGATGAGGAGACAGGACTGTTACCACAGATAGAAGATGATTCTGGTAAGTTGTAACTTGCTAATTAAGATTACTATTACTTTGATGAGGAGACAGGACTGTTACCACAGATAGAAGATGATTCTGGTAAGTTGTAACTTGCTAATTAAGATTACTATTACTTTGATGAGGAGACAGGACTGTTGCCACAGATGGAAGATGATTCTGGTAAGTTGTAACTTGCTAATTAAGATTACTATTACTTTGATGAGGAGACAGGACTGTTACCACAGATAGAAGATGATTCTGGGGCCGGTTTCACAAAGCAGTAGTTAGTTAGAACAACTAACTACTGAACTACCTCGCTAACGAGCAAACTTAGCAATTTTCGAGGGGTGTTTCACGAAGCAGTCGTTAACTCATCACTAAGTTCAGTCGTAAAGTTCGGTCGTTAGTTCTCTCGTTACTCACCGTAGTCTCGAAACCGTCTGCCGGAAGTGGAACTCTTGCGTAAAAGTGTCACGAAAGCACTAACTCTCCATTTTTTGGTGGCTGGAAATGCATAAGAACGTCTGCTTTGAGGTCGTCGTAAGGGATCTCCACCACCTTTTTGCCTCTCTTTTTGTCACAGCTAGGCGCAACCTCTCGTAAATTGCATCATCGTGTGTATATTCTAATAGATTCTGCCTTTCATGAAAACGTCGTAGTCTACGTTGCCGCCATATTGGATACAAAGACAAACGACAGACAACGGTAACTAAGCAACCTTTTTATTTCACCCATTACGCATGCGTACGATGAAACTCTAGAGTTAGCGACTGGTCTGACCAGTCGTTAAATATCCAAGGCAACAACGAGACAATAACGAGCGAGAGAACTAGTGACTGCTTCGTGAAACGGCACTATAACTAGCGAGAGGCTAACTACCGATCGCTAACTAACTACTGCTTTGTGAAACCGGCCCCTGGTAAGTTGTAACTTGCTAATTAAGATTACTATTACTTTGATGAGGAGACAGGACTGTTACCACAGATAGAAGATGATTCTGGTAAGTTGTAACTTGCTAATTAAGATTACTATTACTTTGATGAGGAGACAGGACTGTTGCCACAGATAGAAGATGATTCTGGTAAGTTGTAACTTGCTTATTAAGATTACTATTATATTTGGTTCATATAAAATCTAAGTGATAACTTGACCAAACACTATCTGAGTGACAAGACAGTCTCAGGGTAATAGCATGTGACGTGTTACAAAGGTCATTTCATTTATGCAGTTAACACTAGAAATAATTTTTTTTTTTCTTGAAAGAGCAAAACTCTTATTAGATACAAAACAGTTAAGTAAACACTGACACAAGACAAGCAGTAAGTGGACCTGGGTCCCACAGACAGAGCAAATAAACAAATATAGACACTGGTCAGTTGACAACAAGGGACATTGATGACCAGTAAATGTCCAGATAAACTGATCCAAGTGATCACTATATATTGCCCTTGTCTCCAACAATGTTTTTCTGTATCGTATTGTATTGTATTGTATTGTATTGTATTGTAACACTATATATATTGTTCTCATCACAAACGATGTCTTTCTATCCCCAGATGAGGACCTAGAGGTGGAGCTGGTGGAAGAAGAGCCTGCCTTCCTGAAGGGGTATGGACGCACCAGTAACCTGGACCTTAGTCCTGTGAAGATTATGAAGGTAGCTTAATGTCTTTATTAACTAACAATACACACACACAGTCCTGTGAAGATTATGAAGGTAACTTAATGTCTCTCTTTATAAACTAAACAAAACATACGTGAAATGGGTAGTTAGAAGTCTAAGATGAAATTGAGACATTAAAACTATCATATAAGTGTGTGTATTGTAAGCAGAAGATTGTTAAACTCTGGTTTTCTTCCAGAACCCTGACGGCTCATTGGCACAGTCCGCCATGATGCAGTCTGCTCTTCAGAAAGAGAGGAGGGAAATCAAGCAGCAGCAGAGGGAGGAAGAGATGACAAAGGCCAATCCTGATGAAGTTAGCAGGAGTTTTGCCGACCCTATGGCTGGAAGTAAGTGTGAAGTTTGATACTAACTTTCTGTTGCCTACTTCACCTGACAGTGATGATTTGAAGAAACATTTTGAGTGTCAGTCCGTGGAGACCTCTCCCTCCCTCTCTCTCTCTCTCTCTCTCTCAGTGGTAATACTATGGTACTTCATGTTCTAGTTGAGGGGCGCCAGCTGACGGCAAACATGCGTGGTCCAGGTGGCAGCACCACTGACCTCCCGGAGTGGAAGAAACACATCAGCGGCGGTGTGAAGGCATCTTACGGGAAGAAAGAGAAGAAGAGTATTCTAGAGCAGAGACAGGGGCTGCCTATCTATAAACTGAAGAATGAACTGATCAAGGTACGACACACAGGGAAGGTTGACAGAGGATCCCTCATCAGATCATTCATATCTGAGGTCTTAAGGTCACATGAAAATATGAATGACCTTGATTGATGACTGAATGTTTTAGAATTAGAATCAGGAATATATTTGAATTAAAAAACTGGAATTTATGTGGAAAAATTCAATTTGTAACCAAGGTCTTAGGTTGAACCTAGAGACTATCTCCAGCCATGTGAGACTTTGTGATGACCAGTCCATCCAGGTTATTACATAGTAAAAGGTTAGAGAATAACAATTTTATCTAATGGATAGTGTTATCCATTGTTGATGAAACCGGGCCCTGATTGATTGATATTCATTCATGAAGTATTGTATAAAAGCTATATTCACAGCTCTCCCAGCATCCTCTCTGTTATCTTCCAGGCTGTGACAGACAACCAGATGTTAATTGTGATTGGAGAGACAGGGTCAGGGAAGACAACGCAGATCACCCAGTACCTGGCAGAGGCTGGTTACACCACCATGGGGAAGATTGGTTGTACACAGCCCAGGAGAGTAGCTGCTATGTCTGTAGCTAAGAGAGTCTCAGAGGAATTTGGTTGTAGACTAGGACAAGAGGTGAGACACACTGGGGTATTATTAGTATTATTATTATTGATTGAAGAGGTAATGGATTATTTTATAAAACTGGTTCTCAATCATTTCATTTGCGTTTCTCATAGTAGGTGAGGGAGTTACAATCCAAGTTCTCAATGGTGTTATTTGTATCTCAATAATAATTTCCTAGATTGTGGAGCAAAAAGTATGCTATTCTCCTAGTCTAATTATAACAGCCCAAGATTTCCTTTCTGTTGAGACATAAAATAAACAAAGTATCCCCTTATCCCCCCAGGTTGGTTATACCATCCGTTTTGAAGACTGTACAAGTCCTGAGACCAAGATCAAGTACATGACAGATGGTATGATGCTAAGAGAGTGTCTGATAGACCCTGATCTCTCCCAGTACTCTATTATCATGTTGGATGAGGCCCATGAGAGAACCATTCACACAGATGTGCTGTTTGGGCTGCTGAAGAGGGTATGTTAGAATACACACGCATGCATGCACGCGTGCACATACACACACACACACACACACATACACATACATACACACACACACTGTCACGAGAGAACTATCCAAACAGACATGCTGTTTGGGCTGCTGAAGAGGGTATGTTGACTACACACACATGCACGCACACACACACACACACACACACACACACACACGTTGTATTATTCAGATGTGTTTATACATTTCATAAAGTATAAGATATTAGTCTGGTAGATATAGTTCAATTTGTAGTCTAGTCTAAAGAGAAATATTGAGATGTGTTTATACATTTCATAAAGTATAAGATATTAGTCTGGTAGATATAGTTCACTTTGTAGTCTAGTCTAAAGAGAAATATTCACATGTGTTTATACATCTCTCATAAGTTTAAGATATTAATCTGGTTGATGTGTTTCTATATGCAGGCTGTACTGAAGAGAAAAGAGCTGAAGTTGATTGTCACCTCAGCCACTCTAGATGCTGTCAAGTTTTCTTCTTATTTCTTTGAAGCTGTAAGTATACATGTTATTGTAAAATTGATATTTTATCATGAATCAAAGATTTTTTCAACTCAAATATTGAAGTACACTTAAAAATTAACTGCTGTTTTGTTTTCTTTATAAATAAGAAGCAAAGCATATCAGGTAAAAATGATTGGTTTTATTTGAAATACCATTCTGAATGGAGTTTTCACAAAATGTGAAATGATAGAGAATTTCTTGGACCTGCATATACATTTTGTCTCTGTACATTAAAGGTTATAGAGTTGAGTTCTGAATTTTGACACAATTTGTACATTTGCCAGATTTGCTGCCTAGTGGATGTTAATAATAAGTCCATATTTCATCACATCCACTGCTATCATTACAGCCTATCTTCACCATCCCTGGTCGTTCCTTCCCTGTGGAGACGCTGTACACTAAGGAAGCGGAGACGGACTACCTGGACGCCTCCATGATCACGGTGATGCAAATCCACCTGACGGAGCCGCCCGGAGACATTCTGCTGTTCCTCACGGGGCAGGAGGAGATTGACTCCGCCTGTGAGATCCTGTATGAGAGGATGAAGGCCCTGGGGCCTGAGGTTCCGGAGCTGATTATACTCCCTGTGTACTCAGCACTGCCCAGTGAGATGCAGACCAGGATATTTGAGCCTGCTCCACCAGGATCTAGAAAGGTAGAGAATTCATAGACATCAGAGTATTAATAGAGCTTAGATTCATGTTTGGTCAAACTAGGATATTAATGCCTGCTCCGCTGGGATCTAGAAAGGTATAGAACACTTTAGGCACTGTGATATTTGATTTGATACATGGGATCTACAAAGGTAGAGAATACACAGACACCAAGAGTTATTGCCATACAGCTTAGATTGATATATGTTCAGACTACTTCATAACCAAGTGTTTTGTGTAAAGTGTTGAATAGATATGGGTTGGTTTCTTTACCCTTGTTAGGAGGCTGTATCCTCATGATATATTAATAGTGGTGAATTAAATACTTGATTGATAAAAACTGTCAGTGATCATAGTGTGGTGCCCCCTATAACTCTGTTTGTGTCCTTCAGGTTGTCATAGCCACCAACATAGCAGAGACGTCCCTGACCATAGATGGCATCTACTACGTGGTGGATCCTGGCTTTGTGAAACAGAAAGTCTACAACTCCAAGACAGGCATGGACCAGCTGATAGTGACCCCTATATCTCAGGCACAGGCCAAGCAGCGTGCGGGGAGAGCAGGGCGTACGGGGCCTGGGAAGTGTTACCGTCTGTATACAGAGAGGGCGTACAGGGACGAGATGTTGCCCACACAGGTGCCAGAGATACAGAGAACTAACTTGGCCAGTACGGTGCTGTCACTGAAGGCCATGGGGATCAATGACTTACTGGCCTTTGACTTCATGGACCCGCCCCCCATGCAGACGTTGATCTCCGCCATGGAGCAGCTCCATGCTCTCTCCGCGCTGGATGATGAGGGTCTGCTCACCAGACTGGGGCGACGGGTACGTATATATGCACACGCACATGCACACACACACACACACTGGGGCAACGGGTACATATATACGCACACACACACACACACACACACACACACACACTGGGGCAACGACACACATGCACAGCAGGAACTTGTCTCCATTCAGATGCAACTTATATTTGGAGTTTAAGCTTAATGTATTTATTTGTGTTTATCCCCCAAAGGCCAATTTCAAAGCAAATCAATATGCCACGAGGTAGTGTTAAACTTGATGTCTCTCTTAGTTTTTGTGTATCAAATATTGAATTCAACCACAGTAATGTATTTGTTAATGCTCATTTCCAGTCTTTAAGATAAACAATGAAACACATGTGAAAACATCAATAAATACAGACTGCAAACTTGGATAATTTCTTATATCTATGTTCTAGATGGCAGAGTTTCCAATGGAACCCATGTTGTCTAAGATGTTAATTATGTCTGTTCACCTGGGATGTAGTGATAATTTCTTATATCTATGTTCTAGATGGCAGAGTTTCCAATGGAACCCATGTTGTCTAAGATGTTAATTATGTCTGTTCACCTGGGATGTAGTGATAATTTCTTATATCTATGTTCTAGATGGCAGAATTTCCAATGGAACCCATGTTGTCTAAGATGTTAATTATGTCTGTTCACCTGGGATGTAGTGATAATTTCTTATATCTGTGTTCTAGATGGCAGAATTTCCAATGGAACCCATGTTGTCTAAGATGTTAATTATGTCTGTTCACCTGGGATGTAGTGATAATTTCTTATATCTATGTTCTAGATGGCAGAATTTCCAATGGAACCCATGTTGTCTAAGATGTTAATTATGTCTGTTCACCTGGGATGTAGTGATGAGATCCTCACCATAGTCTCCATGTTATATGTACAGAATGTATTCTACAGACCCAAGGTAGGCAGAACTCTGGCTACTTAAATACTGTTCATTTCCTAAACCATGAATATTATATGTACAGAATGTGTTCTACAGACCCAAGGTAGGCAGAACTCTGGCTACTTAAACACTGTACATTTCCTATACCATGAATATTATATGTACAGAATGTGTTCTACAGACCCAAGGTAGGCAGAACTCTGGCAGCTTAAACACTGTACATTTCCTATACCATGAATATTATATGTACAGAATGTATTCTACAGACCTAAGGTAGGCAGAACTCTGGCAGCTAAAACACTGTACATTTTCTTGAATTCTATACCATGAATGCCAGTGGAAATACTTGCAATTGACAGACTGTAACCTTTACCATAAAGAAATATAAGCAGAATAATTGAACAAAGGATTAAGTATAATATTTTTCATGCTTAATTGCAATAAAGTTATAGCCATTCTTTCTCACAATTAATTAAATTCTGCATTGCATTCACTACGGAGCATGTTTGTATTTTCAAAATTTATCATATCACGTATGTCATAAAGGTGACTCTCTGCTGTTGCCTCTAAGTGACTCATGTCTCAATCTGTTGTCAGGACAAGGCAGCTCTAGCAGACCAGAAGAAAGTTACCATATCAGTTATATACATATATATATAATGTCATAAAGGTGTTGTTTGCTCAAAGTGACTCATGTCTCAATTCTTCTGTTGTCAGGACAAGGCAGCTCTAGCAGACCAGAAGAAAGCCAAGTTTCACCAACCAGAGGGTGACCACCTCACCCTGCTAGCTGTCTACAACTCCTGGAAGAATAACAAGTTCTCCAATCCTTGGTGCTACGAGAACTTTGTCCAGATCCGCACACTGAAGAGAGCACAGGATGTCAGGAAACAGATGCTGGGGATCATGGACAGGTAAGACATTGGGGTCAAGGTCAGGGTCAAGGTCAGTATGTAGTGTAAGGTCAGGGTCAAGGTCAGTTTGTGGTTTAAGGTAAGGGTCAAGGTCAGGGCTTGGTTTAAAGTAAGATTAAGTATTATAGAGGATTTGGGAGATAAAAGTTGGGTATGAGGATGTGGAGTTAGCTGGAGTTAATCAACAGCATCTTTGAAAAAACTTTTTAAAATTGGACGCACTCATTGTAGAGTTTACAGTAGATTATATTCATCATTTAAAACCTTATATTAAAAGTAAATACAGTATTTATCCAATAAAATCACATATTTTTTTTGTCTCTGTTGCAGACACAAGCTGGATGTGGTGACCTGTGGAAAGAACACGGCCCGTGTCCAGAAGGCCATATTGTCTGGCTTCTTCAGGAATGCTGCCAAGAAAGACCCGCAGGAGGGATACCGCACCCTGGTGGACAGCCAAGTGGTCTACATCCACCCCTCTAGTGCCTTGTTTAATAGACAGCCAGAATGGTGAGTTCTACACACACACACACACACACACACACACACACACACACCACTCCTGATATCATAGCCACTATGTTCAGACAGATATAAACCTGTGAACTCTATATTCCACACACACACACACACACACCACTCCTGATATCATAACTACTATGTTAAGACAGATATAAACATGTGTGTTCTATATTCTAGGGTGTGTTACCATGAACTGGTCCTAACTACAAAAGAGTACATGAGAGAGGTGACGGCTATAGATCCAAAATGGCTGGTGGAATTTGCTCCAAATTTCTTCAAATTTGGCGACCCAACTCGCCTCAGCAAACACAAGAAGCAGCAGAAGATTGAGCCACTGTATAACAAATATGAGGAGCCAAACTCCTGGAGAATCTCTAGAGCTTTTAGGAGAGTACATACTAAAGTCACTTTCTAAAAGAACATCTGATTGGTCTTCAGGAGAGTACATACTAAAGTCACTTTCTAAAAGAACATCTGATTGGTCTTCAGGAGAGTGCATACTGAAGTCCCGTTCTAAGAGAGCACCTGATTGGTTCTTCTGAATTATGTCAAATCAAGTGATTGGTCAGGAAAAGCATGGTTCAGCCATTAGCATCTCTTCAGTGTGTTTAAAGAAGTAAACAGGTTACATAATTAATAATGCCGTAAGTTATCTGTGTCAGATATTGACTGTTGATGAAGTCGGTGACACAGTATATGAAGGACATTAGAACACTGGAAGACAACTTGCTGATGTTAGATTGTGATCTTCATTACCTGTTTAATTTTGTTTTAACTCATCCAATGAAAGAAAAATGTGAAAGAATAGACAGTTGTATCACTTCATGTAAGATAAATATACTCAGGGAAATATTTAAAGTATTTCCATTTTTACCATGATCGTGATAGCAAAACACAATCTGTAATAATTCTATCACAGTGGAAGTGCTGTCAATCCCATATGTATTGAATTAAAATTAAAAGAATAGTGATGATGGAGATGAACTGACCTGAACTGTAAATAGTGTGGATAAAAATGACAGCTGTATATGAAAAAATGTAAATAAAATAAAATGTAAAACAAACTATTGTAATGTGTAGTCTTGTTTTCTGATATACAGTGACAGTGTAGTACTTTAAGCTGGTGTTGTAACAGTTCATGTCTGCAAAAAATAACAAAGCTGATTTGGAGTTTTTAAGATGAGGCAACTCGGGGGGGAAGGGGGGTCATGCACCCCCACCAAGGATGGCAGATGGATAAGTTCTTGAGCAAAAATCCCGAACAGAGTTGTGCAAAGATAGAGAAACATCTGCTGTTAAACTCCTCTCTGTGGTGCTGGTATAGATAAACAGTACCCAAGTGGTTTTGGTAAAGTTGGAGATGCAGCAATTTCCTTACACATCACAAAATATTTTGACGTTGAATTCACAGCATAAACTATTGTCCATCAACTGCCACTGTAAAAAGATTATATTAAATTCGCAAGCAGTTGCAAAAAATCTGACTCAACTAAACGCCCCCCCCCCCCCCCACTCCCAGTCACGCCCAGCTTTGCCAACACTGCCATCTATAGTTCAAACCCAACTTCCGCACGTGAAATATAACAAGGTGCATAACGTAAACAAATGTTTGAATTCACATCGACCGCGTAATTAGAAACAACTTTACATCTGGAAGATAGAGAACGATTATATTCCAGTTTGAAGGTGGATATCGTATGTTACAGTAAGTAGATGTTCACCTTTGTGTACATTATTTTTCAACTGAAATAATCGCGATAGCTTCATATTAGTTTTTAAGCAACCCGCAAAAATCTCTCTCTTATCAAGGGGGGGATGCTTATATACGAAGTAGTACGAAAATTCATGCGTTAGCATGGATTTTTGTGCTAATATACGATGTTGAATTGGATTATCAGTTCGTTGACAGTAATAAGAAAGGTGGACGTCTGATGAGTAACAGACCAGTAACTTACATGTACCGGTAATTGTCGTTGTGGGGACGCCAGTGATCGAACTGAAATTGAAAATCTAAAGTGTAAAAGGCTGATCAATTTGCCGCCGACAACAGGGATCAACAGGATTTATTTAGGGGTGTTGGCCGCAAAATCAGCTGGACTCTGCAGTGATCTCCTTTTAACCATTGCTAGCTGTGAAAGAAAGACGCTATGTTGTGTGTGTGTGTGTGTTTTTTTTTTTTTTTTCTAAACCTGCTGTTGATAAACTTGACAATTAGAGTTGAGATAAGGAAATTTTACTGTACCTTAAAGATCTCATCTCTGCCGCCCCTCCCCCCCCCCACCCTCCCCCTCCCCCCCCCCCCCAATCCCGACCCTCACACCTCCCCTGTCTTCCAAGCTCTTGTGCTTGTTTGTCAAAAACTTGATTTGTTTATTTATGTGTAATATGATATTTCTCCAGGCCTTCAAGTAAGTACATGAACATGAACATTATGATCTTATTCATCTATTCAAACAAATGTAAATAATTTGTAAATTCTTCACTCTTAATTCAAACAAATAAATAACAACAATTAAAAACTTGTAGTACTTGCTACAGAAACCAAACTGAAGTAAGCGTGTAAAATGCCCTGTGGCTTTTAATAATAGTTTTATTGTAATTTCTGCACCAATGCAATAACATATTTTAACAAATCTGTTTCACACATTTCCAACAGTTTATGAGAATAAATAATATTAAAAACTACCACACTGAAAATAGAAATCACAATGGTCATTATAAATGTTATATACACTGTCCACGTTTACTAGTTTGACTCTTGGCTGAATGAATATAGTAACTCATAAGGTCAGCTCAGACCTCATTTAAATAAATGAGTATAGTAATCACTCCTGAGTTTATCATTGGCCAAAACCTGCAAGACTTATTATATATCAACAAAATTGAATCAGTCATAAACCATATACAAATACATATGTACCGATAGTAAATCAGGTCAATAATCAGGTCAGTAATTGGGTCACCCATACCTGTTGTTGTGTTTTCACAAAAGGTAAAGAGTTTCTTATGCAGCTGGTCGGTTATAGTGCTGAGTCACAGCGCAGGCTGGGTGAATTTGAGTTTTTTTCTACAGTGTTGTTATTTCTTCTCCAGTACTGACAGTAAGTATCTGGCCTTGCTGACATCTTCAGGGGGATTTAATGTTATAATTAACCAAGTTTCTTTTTCATTATAATATATTTACACTGTATAATGAGAACTTCAATTTGAAGTTGAATTGAGTGATGATAATGTACAAGTGGAAGAACAGTTTCACCCTCTCTTGATTTTTTTTTTTTTTTATAAAGATAAATTATTTCCCCAATGTCAGTTGAAGGATATGTAAAATGTATTATTTAGCAGTTTATCTCCCCCCCCCCTTCTCTACCCAGGAGTACAAGAATAGATTGCAAAGCAACAATAGTGGCGTGTCTCTCCTAACTTGGGGTCATATAAGGTCATGTGCCCTGAACTGGTCTAATTTGTGTTAGGCCTCATTCAGAACAGTGGACTAACTACATGTAGTCTAAGGGTCAAATATGGCCAACTCTCTTGAATACGTCCCCACAGGATATTTATTCACTGTCTATTAGCACATTAGACGGCAGTTTTGGTAGTAGGTCGCAATATTTGGCCCTCGGACTAGTTAGTCTAGTCGTCAACATCTTGATCAAGAATTAAAGTCTTTGTTATTTCCCTTACAGCTATCAGTATAGTCAAGTTGTGAAGTGTCTATAGTCCCAGTATGAGTAAGAAGACAATCATTATCACAGGAGCCAATACAGGCATTGGGTTTGCAGCAGCCAGAATCCTGGGTAGATCAGGAGACAAGTATACAGTGATCTTAGCCTGTAGATCTGAGGAGAGAGGACAGGAGGCTGTGAGGACCATCAAAGAGGAAAGCCCCAATGCAGATGTGGTCTACATGAATGTGAGTACTTCAGTTTACAAAGTTGACAAAGTCTCACTTCATGTGGAGACCTTTTATTAATGTGATTGCCTATGTCAGATATATTACATATGAAAACAAATGAGTTACCAGATTTTAACAGAACATTTGAAATGTCCTGAGGTAGCACTTGTGAAGCTAATTGATGATTATGAAAGTAATATTTACTGCACTTCAAGAAGGCACAAAGAGGATATATCACAATTTAATAAAGACTTTTATCCTCAGCTTTTACCAATTGACGCTTCCTCTGAAAGTGTGATTTTATTTCCAGTTGGACCTGTCAAGTTTGGCATCCGTTCACAAATTTGTGGAGAATTTCCACGCCAGCGGACATAAGCTTCATGTGCTATGTAACAACGCAGGGATGTTAGTGGGCAACGCTACCAAGTCACCACAGATTACCCAGGATGGCCTTGAAGTTACCATGGAAACAAACCATCTGGGTAAGTTACCATGGAACCAAATCTGGGTGAGTTACCATGGTATCAAACTATCTGGTAAGTTACCATGGGAACTAATTTGGGTAAATTTCAGAGAAATCATACTGGGTAAGTTACAATTGTATGATGGAAACAGATAATTTGGGTGAGTTTCAAAAATTTTTTTGTTTGTAAGTGATATTTAGCTTCTTGAAAATTTCATGGCTTTATCATCATTGATTTTACAATCTGCATATTCATCTTTGTTTTTCTCAGTTACAGATGTTCACCTTCTATAGTAATGATTATAGATATTTTTCACTTTTCACTGATTTAAAAACGTATAAGTTTCCATGGTTTTTCTTTTTTTTTTTTTTTTTCATTTTAATCCTTTTGAAATAAGTTTTTTGCTATTGTTGAATAATTGCAATGACACAAATATCCAATATCCAGATGTTAACCTTTAGAGATGCACTGGTAACTTTTGTGAAAATAGTCTATTAAACATGTTAAACAGTTCAGGTTTAATGTTCAGATAATGTATGTGTGAGCAAGAAGATATTTGATCTGGTACCCACACGTGGCCCATGGTGCACAGAACAAAACTTTTATCCAGGTTCTCTTTGAGGACATAGATGGACAGAATACAACCCAGTTGCCAGCCTTAGGAGGACTGGAAATCTAGTTACAGTATGCTAACACTTAATTGATGATGCTGATGGTGGAATGCTGTACATTGATTGATTGATTGATGAACTGTAATAAATAGAATCACATTCTGTTTACTACAAATTAATTGGAGCATTCTTTTATTGGTTTATAAGAAATGTAAATGAAGACAAAAGTGTAATCTGACAGCTTTAATTCCCAGGTCATTTTCTCCTGACCAGTCTGCTGCTGGATGACTTGAAAAGTACAGCTCTTATTGAAGGGGAAGCTAGAATTGTTGTCACTGCATCACGTGTACATGACCTTGTACAGTCAAAGATGAGTAAGTGAGCTTTATCAAAATAGTGTAATTGTAATTGCACTGTCTGGATAGCTCGTGATTTATACGAAACAAATAAATAAATTAGGATTTTAACTAAATGTCTGATCCTCTCTACGTGAATGGCTATACTGATAAATTTATCATCTATATTTCAGTGGGTACTAAACCAACCAACTGGGATGATATGAACTACACTACACCCGGTTCCTTCAATTCCATGCAGGCATATAAGGATTCCAAGCTGGCCAATGTGATGTTCACCAGAGAACTGGCCAAAAAACTGGAAGGCACCAATGTCACCGTCAACTGCTTCTGTCCAGGTAATATATATATATACACATGTCAACTGCTTCTGTCCAGGTAATATATATATATATACACATGTAAACTGCTTCTGTCCAGGTAATATATATATATACACATGTCAACTGCTTCTGTCCAGGTAATATATATATATATATATGTCATATATATATATGTCAACTGCTTCTGTCCAGGTAATGCACACACACATCAACTGACAAAATTAGGACAGGTCAGAGGGCGTAATGAAAGAAGGTCAAAGGCCGTGTTAAGGTCAGATCAGATGTAATGAGGACAGGTCAAAGGTCAAAATGGCCTTGATCTTAGACTAAATTGTACAGAATCTGCCACTTTTCAGTGAAATGCAGTGGTTGGAGAAGTGATGTAAATCATTCCATGGTGTTTTCATCAAATAAAGCACATAGTTACCCAAACCTCTGTGAATGTGTTGCTGTGAACTAAGGGGCCTGTTGTCTTATTTCCAGGGATAGTTCGTACTGAACTTGGTCGGAATAATAGCGGTTGCCTCAAGTGCTGCTTCAGCTTTCTTCTCTGCTGCTGTTGTTGTCTTGGGCACAGCCTGCACCAGGGTGGAAATGACATTGTACAACTGGCTGTCAGCGATGCCGTAAAAGGTAAAGTAAATATATTATTGGTATTCCTGGTACAACTGACTGTCAGTGATGTTGTAAAAGGTAAAGTTAATATATGATTGGTATTCCTGGTACAACTGACTGTCAGTGATGTTGTAAAAGGTAAAGTTAATATATGATTGGTATTCCTGGTACAACTGACTGTCAGTGATGTTGTAAAAGGTAAAGTTAATATATGATTGGTATTCCTGGTACAACTGACTGTCAGTGATGTTGTAAAAGGTAAAGTAAATATATTATTGGTATTCCTGGTACAACTGACTGTCAGTGATGCCGTAAAAGGTAAAGTAAATATATTATTGGTATTCCTGGTACAACTGACTGTCAGCGATGCCGTAAAAGGTAAAGTAAATATATTATTGGTATTCCTGGTACAACTGACTGTCAGCGATGCCGTAAAAGGTAAAGTAAATATATTATTGGTATTCCTGGTACAACTGACTGTCAGCGATGCCGTAAAAGGTAAAGTAAATATATTATTGGTATTCCTGGTACAACTGACTGTCAGTGATGTTGTTAAAGGTAAAGTAAATATATTATTGGTATTCCTGGTACAACTGACTGTCAGCGATGCCGTAAAAGGTAAAGTAAATATATTATTGGTATTCCTGGTACAACTGACTGTCAGTGATGTTGTTAAAGGTAAAGTAAATATATTATTGGTATTCCTGGTACATCTGGCGGTAATCAGTTTCATTTGAGCATCAGTTGCAGTTAGTGTTGTCCAGCAGTGATATCAGCTTGTGATATTAAGGCAACTTTATTTCAGGAGTAACTGGGCGTTACTTTAATGACCAGGAAGAAGTCACTCCTGCTGCTGAGGCCTTGGATGATGAAGCCTGTAAAAAGCTGTGGACCCTCAGTGAACAGATGGTGGGAGGGAAGAAGGAAGAAAAAGAATAGAGTGGAGAGAGCCACCCCCTCCAAAAGTTTACTATGAAGGCGACTGACACATCAGCTAAAGAGATGGCTAGGATTAAAAATGAAAAAAAAGTTGAAAAATATTTTAAAATGTGATACTAAAGTGACATTTTATTAGTCTGACGACCATATTATTATATTTTTATATATTATTTTATTATACTTTATTTATATAT
This sequence comes from Lingula anatina, assembly GCF_051362555.1. NCBI lineage: Eukaryota > Metazoa > Brachiopoda > Lingulata > Lingulida > Lingulidae > Lingula > Lingula anatina. The sequence continues at coordinate 25,412,130 of NC_141771.1, forward strand.
GCTCCAGCAAAATTACTAAAATAATATTTTGAAATATGATACTGAAGTGCCTTTTAATTTGGCAGACACACATTATTTTATTTTATATATTATTTTATTATATTTATATATGTTCAGGCAAAATTTCATTTTCTTTGAAATTCCATCAATTATCTGCATACACTATTGTAAGCCCATTACAGCTAAGATTTCTTAGCTTCAAGTGTATAACCCCAGCAGGTATAGGAGCACTGCCAAATTATAGCATTTTCGTGTTCCTGGAAATTGCATCAATTTTCAAAATATACCCCTTCAATGCAGCTTAGATATTAAAAAAATAACCCAAGCAGGTGCAGGAGCACAGCACATCTTGCCAGATTAGAGTTATGTGTTTGTGAGTCCGCTACTCTCAGGTTCCTAATTAGTGAGTGTTAAAATTGGATCAATAAACGTATGTGGTGCATGAACAGGTCTGGGGAAACTCAAATTATTAATAAGCGTATAGTCCAAATAAATACCAATACATATCTGGCAATTAGGAATCAGAGAGTAATATTTTATATGGGATTAACACATCACTATATTCTCTTCCTTTACTGTTTTACTCTCTATTTAGTTTTTAATCTATATTATTATTGACCAGTATTAACAAACATTCCATTTTTACAGTTATTGCATTTTATATTTTTGTAAACTGTTTTTCCATAATGTAGACATATATTTAAATGTGCCGTCATTATGATGTTTTGTGGACATTGAAATTTCCTTCAAACGTAATGTTTCAGACATGAAAACCTTAAATACTGTACTAGATAAAACTAAAAAAATCGTATTACATTGCAGCAGTTGCCTGTGCGGTTGCCATGGCAGTGCGGTTGCCATGGCAGTAAGGGGCAAGGTCCTCAGTTTTGTCTTGACAAGTCACAGAGGCTAGAGCTGCAGTCGCACACTGAGTTTGTGGCTGAAATAACATGAGACAGATTCGTGGAACTCCAAGATTATATGTATGTTTATGTATATATATATATATATATATACACTGTGTACATTGTGAGCTGACCTCTGAAATGCAACTTGCTCCCGGATTATCAGTTTGTTTCTGGACTGTTTTATTGTCTTATGTTTAATATGTGTGGTGTCGAAGATTTTTGCTGATCAGATAGTAGGATAATCAGATCATTTCTGCACAGTTTTATTGTCTTATGTTTAACACGTGTGGTGTTGAAGATTTTTGCTGATCAGATAGTAGGATAATCAGATCATTTCTGCACTGTTTTATTGTCTTATGTTTAACACATATGCTTTAGGCTTAGCAGACTGTATATCTGTCAGCTTTAGCTGGCTTGTTTTATTGTTTTAATACTATCACCTCATAACTGGTAATTTTGCATAATGTTGTTTGCTATACATTTGGTTTATTTCATAGAGCAAGGCGCATGTGACTTGCTATGATTTCTGGCGTCACACAAAGTACTAATATTTACATATTGTTATTATTATATAATGTATAGTGTAAATAAAAATGATATAAATTTGTGACATCTTTGTAGTAACACTATGATTTCCTGTGGACGTAGAACGTGAATCAACCAATGTTCAGACTATGGCCAAGAGTATACAGATGTGTCTGGTTAAATAGATGGCTAATCTCTGTGCTGAAATCTCAAGGATGATTACATGGCTGGTAATTGTTTGCATAACTACTCAGTACTCAGGTACTGTCGCTTAGCAAGTCCCTGTCAAGTCCCCTTGACAGTAATCAAGATAGTTAATTGCTCATCTGTGCCAATAAAAACAGCCCCTTAGCAGACAGACAAGACAAGGCAGGTTACCAAGCGTTAATTACATTGGGGCAAAGCCCAGCTCTCACTGAGCTCCTGCAGAGCAGATACAATGCCATCTGCGCGTGCAAATTTAATTGCTCCCATCTGGCCAAACGTTACAGGGTCACCTCAGCAAAAATGTCCACAATAATAACTGCGGCCCAGGTACGTAGAGGTAGGTGTTTAAGCTGTGTAAGACAGAAGTCAGACTTTGTAGCCTGTGCACAATTCCCCTCCTTTTATTACCAGGGTGTTGACATAACCAACCCTCTTAAAGTTTTTACTTTATTAATTTGGAAGGGGCTTGGTGATCATGTGAATCCAGGCAGCTTGAACGGTGTGGTATATAGTCCGGTGGCTTAGATATCTATGATACACACTTAATTAGTAGATTTCCCATTTTATTTGGACATATGTGATTGTATTAGAATTACAAGAAAAGGGATGATGTAGATGAACTGACCTCAACTGTAAATAGTTTGTATAAAACTGACAGCTGTATATGAAAAAAAAAATGTAAATAAAATGTGTAACCTACACTTTTTAAAAGTGTAGCTTTGTTTCTGATATACAAGCTCGTGTTCATGTTTATACCCAAATAACAAAGCTGATTGGGTGGATTTTTTAAAGGGCTAATAACTGTTCATTTTGGCCAAGAAATTAATTTTCCCGGAGTAAACAATAATTTTAATTCCCGTACTTACCAATGGTTAACGAATCCATTTCTACATTCAAAGTTAGTCACTTTTTTAAAAGTTCGATTTTATGTTATAATCTCTTTAAGAGCTACATTATTACACAGTATAGCCATCTATGGAGGTCACGTGGTCTGATGACAAGCTCAGATATCAGAATAATAGCTATAACTGCCCTTTTTGTGGTAAAACAGGAAATATTTATTTCTATGAGTTGCTTACGATATTTTTAATGTGAAATATAGATCTCATACGAAGAGTTATTATCCCTTTATGATGAGACGACTCACGTGTTGTCATGCACCCCCTACCCCGAACCACCACCACCTATCAGCTGGCAGATGGATAAGTTCTAAAATCTTGAAGAGAATTGTACACAGCTAGAGAAATATCTGCTGTAAAACTTCTCTCTATAGGCCTGGTAATGCCCCTATTTCACACAGACCACGAATTCCACGAATCGCCAGGAATTGACAAGTTTCAGGATTCGTGGTTGAATCTTAATCAGTTCGTGAAGTTCTTAAGGTGGCAATGTACCCAAATATGGCTAAAAATCGTCATTTGGGGTTTTCTATGTCTAATTATTGGTTAAATGTGTATCTAACGTTTAACAGAATAAGATTTTTACATTTTGAACAAAATATATGTTTTTTCTGAGGATTTTGATGCTGCACACATCGGCACCGGTTGCCTGGTCTATGCCCCGCCTTCGTTGTCAAGCGCCGTTGGCATGGGTAAACTCAGTGGGCGGACCCTAGCGGCATCAGCACGACTCGAGAAACAATAGAACAGGGATGCGCCAAACCCCCTTTGTCATAAACAGCGATCGAAAAAGCATTGCCTATTGTTCCGCTTTTAAGCTGTTTTGATAGTCGCTCTTGATTGTGATCAGCGCTACGGAGAATCTTTTCCGACACATTGGATTTGCTTGAAATACGCGTTCTCCCTTGAACTTTTCCTGACTCACCCAACTTTGGACATTTCCTCTAACAAAGCCTTTCTGGTTGCATCTATTTCTTGTTGTTGATGGTCCGATCGGCGTCCTGTAATGCCCTATTTCAGACAGACCACGAATCCCACGAATCGCCAGGAATTGACAAATTTCAGGATTCGTGAGGATTCGTGAGATTTTGCAAATTTTCTGGCCTAATTCGACACGCTCTACCATTCAGTTACGATACAGGTGCCATAGTGTTACAAATATTCGTGGGATTCGGCTGGAATCGCACGAATATTGTCAAGAATTCACTACGATTATTTGGAATCGGGAGTGCGTGGCCAAAATTTTGAACAGCTCAAAATTTTTGCCACGAATTCCCGATTGATCAAGAATTGCAAGAACTGACTACGATTATATACGAATCTGTTTACAACTTCACGATCTGATTACGATTCAACCAGGAGTCCTGAAATTTGTCAATTCCTGGCGATTCGTGGGGTTCGTGGTCTGTGTGAAATAGGGGCAAAGAGTACTCTGATCAAGGGGTTTTAGGTCACTGCCTCTATAAAGACCATTAAAGGAAAACCATGTCACTTACACTTCTCAAACTTACAGAAAAGTAGCATAGGACTAAAATATAGCTCCAGTTGAAAAACCTGTCTTACCGGTTAACCTTTCTGGAAATTATATAGCTTTTTGTTAGAATTAATATTTTCATATATCGACATTTTCAAGGTGTGAATTTAACTTCCATTGGCTTGAAGACCTTTGCTAGTCACATTTTCTGAATATCTATGATACTTTTACTTTATTCTTAAAAATTGATGGCCATTATGCTGTTAAGCATTATGTTGTATTGCATAAAAGTTGAAGAAAATCCAATTTTGAACACTGCTGCCAGGATGACCATTAAGAGAAAACCATGTTTCTTATGATACTCAAACTTACTGAAAAGTTTCATAGGACTGAAGTGCAGCTTGTGTTGGAAAATCACTGATATTGTTTTCTGTTTTGGAAGCAATGCAATTCTATAGAGAGCTAAATGGTGCTACTGTATATGTATGGTGGCTGGTATGTAATTGTCCCTTGGGTAATCACTAGCTAAATTCAGGGCTATTAAGTCACTTGCCTAATTATTTTTCAAGTGGCCATTAAATGAGATTACATAAATCACACATTGATATTTCCCTGTAAAGTCCCATAGGTTTAGCTCTTATTGCATATAAGTTTAAAAAAGAAAAAAATTATATATAACGCCAACATTAATGCTGTAGATGAATACCAGTGCCTTATTATTCTCAAACTCATTTGGGTTATTCATATCATGTTAATACAGCTAGATTAAAAGTTTGAATAGCAGCTTTATTGGAATTTTTTGTTGTTATGTACAGACACAGATGTATCTGTACATATTGCCATCACCTGCGTCTGTTGTCGCCGTCGCCGATGGCGATGGCGATGGTGATGCCGGCGCCGTGCACTTTCATTGTAAACACCATAAGTGGAGGGCAGTTTTACTTTTTGGTTTTTTATTTACAGAGCTGATGAATATTCATAAAACGCAGGTCAAGTTCGAAAATCAGCATGATCGGGCCATTATTGTAGAAGTTATGCTGTTTTTTCACTTTTCAGCATATTTTTCACATTTCCTCAGATTCAATTCTTAGGCATGTTAACAGTCTCATTATTAAACTAATAAGATACGTAAAAGTTTTTGTTTGACATTTCCTGCATCTTTACAACATTGTTAGTTGATTTCGTAAAAATGATGGTAAACTTGTTATCGTGTATTGTGTAATAAAGTTTCAAAAATGGAAATAAACTCATATCATTGCAGTTTGTCAGATTCAATCATTCACTATGTTCAGAATCTCAGAATGGAAGAAATTGGACATTTAACACTGCTCTATTGATATTTTTCCCATCTTATCAATTTTCTTAGTTGATTATATAAAAATGGCAGTAAACTGTTAATTTTGTTTTATGTTAAAAATGTTAAAAATGGAAAAAAAAACATTTCAGAACAGTGCTGTCTTGTTTACATTTTGGCATTTTCAAGTTGTGTCTTTGAAGTTCCATGGGCCTGAAGACCTTTGCTAGTCACATTTTCTGAATATCCATGATACTAATATTTTATTATTAAAAATTGATGGTAATTATGCTGTTAAACATTATGTAATATTGCATCAAAATTTGAAAAAAACATATTTTGGGCACTGCTCCCATGATGACCATTTAAGAAAAACCATGTCACTTACTGTTCTCAAACAGTACAGTAAATATATATAGATGTGTCTGTACATATTGCCATCACCTGCGTCTGTCGTCCCCGTCATCGCCGTCACCGGTGCCGTGCACTTTCATTGTAAACACGATAAGTGGAAGGCAGTTTTACTTTTTGGTTTTATATTTACAGAGCTGATGAATATTCATAAAACGCAGGTCAAGTTCGAAAATCAGCATGATCGGGCCATTATTGTAGAAGTTATGCTGTTTTTTCACTTTTCAGCATATTTTTCACATTTCCTCAGATTCAATTCTTAGGCATGTTAACAGTCTCATTATTAAACTAATAAGATACGTAAAAGTTTTTGTTAGACATTTCCTGCATCTTTACAACATTGTTAGTTGATTTCGTAAAAATGATGGTAAACTTGTTATCGTGTATTGTGTAATAAAGTTTCAAAAATGGAAATAAACTCATATCATTGCAGTTTGTCAGATTCAATCATTCACTGTGTTCAGAATCTCAGAATGGAAGAAATTGGACATTTAACACTGCTCTATTGATATTTTTCCCATCTCATCAATTTTCTTAGTTGATTATATAAAAATGGCAGTAAACTGTTAATTTTGTTTTATGTTAAAAATGTTAAAAATGGAAAAAAAACATTTCAGAACAGTGCTGTCTTGTTTACATTTTGGCATTTTCAAGTTGTGTCTTTGAAGTTCCATGGGCCTGAAGACCTTTGCTAGTCACATTTTCTGAATATCCATGATACTAATATTTTATTATTAAAAATTGATGGTAATTATGCTGTTAAACATTATGTAATATTGCATCAAAATTTGAAAAAAACATATTTTGGGCACTGCTCCCATGATGACCATTTAAGAAAAACCATGTCACTTACTGTTCTCAAACAGTACAGTAAATATATATAGATGTGTCTGTACATATTGCCATCACCTGCGTCTGTCGTCCCCGTCATCGCCGTCACCGGTGCCGTGCACTTTCATTGTAAACACGATAAGTGGAAGGCAGTTTTACTTTTTGGTTTTATATTTACAGAGCTGCTGAATATTCATAAAACGCAGGTCAAGTTCGACAATCAGCATGATCGGGTCATTATTGTAGAAGTTATGCTTTATTTTTCACTTTTCAGCATATATGCAACTCTGTAAACACATTCCAAGGAAAACCGATAGGCCTGTTGTCATGAAACTCACAGGAGTAATCTATCTTACTAAAACGCAGGTCAAGTTAGAAAATCGGCATGATCAGGCCACTATTTTAGTAGTTATGCTTTTTTTTTTTCACTTTTCAGCATATATGCAACACTGTAAACACAATATAAGAAAAACAGATAGGCCAATTGTCATTAACTCACAGGAGTGGTCAATCTTTCTAAAACACAGGTTGAGTTAAAAGATCAGCATAATCGGGCCATTATTTTAGAAGTTATGTTGTTTTTTCACATTTTCTCAGATTCAATTCTTAGGCATGTTAACAGTTTCATTATTTAATTAATAAGATATTAAAAGTGTTTGTTTGACATTTCCTGCATCTTTACAACATTGTTAGTTGATTTTGTAAAAATGATGGTTAATTTGTTATCGTGTATTGTGTAATAAAGTTTCAAAAATGGAAATAATTTCATATCATTGCAGTTTGTCAGATTCAATCATTCACTATGTTCAGAATCTCAGAATGGAAGAAATTGGACATTTAACACTGCTCTATTGATATTTTTCCCATCTCATCAATTTTCTTAGTTGATCATGTAAAAATGGCAGTAAACTGTTAATTTTGTTTTATGTTAAAAAATGTTAAAAATGGAAAAAAAAAACACTTCAGAACAGTGCTGTCTTGTTTACATTTTGGCATTTTCAAGTTGTGACTTTGACGTTCCATGGGCCTGAAGACCTTTGCTAGTCACATTTTCTGAATATCCATGATACTAATATTTTATTATTAAAAATTGATGGTCATTATGCTGTTAAACATTATGTAATATTGCATCAAAATTTGAAAAAATCCTATTTTGGGCACTGCTCCCATGATGACCATTTAAGAAAAACCATGTCACTTACTGTTCTCAAACTTACAGGAAAGAAACATGGGATTAAAATATAGCTTCAGTAGGCAATGCAATCTGCCAGTTAAACAGTTTTTTTGTGAAATTTTAATTTTTCACATATTGACATTTTCAAGGTGTGACTTTGAAGTTCCACAGGCTTGAAGACCCATGCTTGTCACATTTTCTGAAAATCCATGATACGTATATTTTATTATTAAAAATTGATTGTCATTATGCTGGTAACCATTATGTAATATTGCATCAGAATAGAAGAAAACACAATTTTGGGTGCTGCTGCCATGATGACCATTATGGGAAAACCATGTTACTTATAATTGCCAAACTTTCAAAAAAGAAATACAGGACTAAAATGCAGCCTGAGTTGGAAAAGCAGTCTAATTGACTTCTTTTTCTGGAACTTTTACATTTTCAAAGGGTGAACTTGAACTCCCATGGGCCTGAAGCTTTATGTTTGTTACACATTTTACTTACATTGGTATTACCTGTTGAGCATAATTAGAATTTGATGTTGAATTTGCAGTTTAACATAATGTACTTGTGCATCGGAATTGACAGTAGCCTATTTTGTTATTTCCTGCTTTTTATCTGTACATTTGACAGCTTTGCTGCCTTGTTTTATTTTAGATTTTTTAAAATTATTTTTCAAACACTAGCATCTTCAAGATGTGACTTTTAACTCCCATCCACCAGAAGCTCTGTGCATTTTCTGTATTTCCACATGAACAATTGTATTGGTTTTTATGTCTTTAAACAATATGTAATATTATTTTATGCACTGTCATCTTTTTTTCACATACTGGGATTTTCATCATGTATTATATATAATATATTCCTACACACACACACACACACACACACACACACACACACCTCTCCTTGTCTTCCTAACTCTGTTACTCATTTGTCAATGAGCTTATTCGTTTATTGGTCTGTGATATGACCTCCTCAGGTTAGTACATGGACCAGTAGTAAATCAGGTCAATAACCAGGTCAGTAACTGGGTCACACATACCTGTTGTTGTGTTGTTATAAAAGGTGAAGAGTTTCTTATGCAGTTGGTCGGTTATAGAGCTGAGTCACCGCGCAGGCTGCGTGAATTGGAGTTTTTTTCTCCAGTGTTGTTATTTCTTCTCCACTACTGACAGTAAGTATTTGGCCTTGCTGACATCTTCAGGGGGATTTTATGTTATAATTAACCACGTTTCTTTTTCATTATAATATATTTTACTTACACTGTATAATGAGAACTTCAATTTGAAGTGGAATTGAGTGATGGTAATGTACAAGTAGAAGAACAGTTTCACCGTCTCTTGATTATTTTATTATTATTTTTATTATTTTTCCAAATTAGGAGATGAAGGATATATAATGTGCAGGATATTATTTGGCAGCCTGTAGTCCCCCCCCCCCCCCCCAAATACTGGGATGTATGTACAACGTACAGTACTGGGTCTCTGCTAACTGGATCTGGGTCATATAAGGTCATGTACCATGTTTCATGGATTTCCTGAGAAAAATCATTGTGAAACTTGCCGTAACATACAACATTGGTCAAAAAGGTTGTCCCACCCCCATTTACATGTACTTTTATTTACAAATGATCACCTCACAGCTGTAAATTGTTAGAAATAGTGCTTTTTATTACAGATACCGTGTCTAACATGATTAATAGTTTAAAAAAATACAAAATAGGCGTGAAAATATACATATTTTATACCGTTTAGTAAAATTTATAAGAGGTACCCCCTCAAATGCTTCTACAGATGTAAAGACATGTCTATTAAATTGAAAAGACGCCATAAAATGTCACCAAATTCACACACAATTAGCATTAGGGTGTGCTTGTTAAAAGTCACGTGCCTAACAGCGTGTGCGTCTACCGCGTCCTGCAATTATCTCCTGTAGACGGCGCGACAAGCCTTCAACAAGGGTAACAATTCTGTTTTGTGGGATATTGTCCCTTCTTCTTAAACAAGTTGGGGGGGGGGGGGGGTTGGTCCACGTTTTATGGGGTTGGTTCTCCTTTGCACTGCACACTCCAATTAATGTCACAGTTGATTAGTAAGTTTAATATCAGGGCTCAAAGATGGTGGTTCCACCCGTAGAGCATTGTGTTTCTTCAACAAACACTTGCCAGCAGGGGAGAGGTGTGACCAAGTGTGCAGTCATGATGAAGCCTGGAGTTAACCCCAAAGTCAGTTCTTAAAGATGGAATGAGATATCAGCTGAAAATGCTAGGTTCAGTGATCCCACAGGCACCTGAAACCTGGCCATCCATCACTGGAAGGAAGTCGGTTTTGATGCAGAATCAAATTATTTCTTGTATCCCATCGATGGTCAAATGAGGGTCCATAGACATGTTAAAATGCCTCATGGAAGGGTGTGTGTAGGATAATTTCGCCTGAGGTGTTAAATCAGTCCGCCTTTGGAGAACATTCCAAGCCCATGGTATTAGTACATTGTTCCTTTTGGAACAAAACGTAACAGGGGCATTTTAATGTAAAACTCTCAACAAAAATCTCACTCCATTTGCGACAGGTGACTTCAGGGATGCTACTGGCTTCATTGCGACAACGCACTTGCTCAAAGCTCTCGTCTGGCAAGCGATTTGTTGCAGAAACACAGGGCTCTGAGGATGGGACAGCCGTCTTTGGGCCTGATATTAATCCTACTGAGCACCTGTGGCATTAATTAGAATGTGCATTGCAGAGAAGAACCAATTCCCAAATAATCTTGACCAATTCCGCCACGCTCTTTAGGATGGATGGGACAATATCCCACAAAACAGAATTGTTACCCGTGTTGAAGGCTTGTCGCGCCGTCTACAGGAGATAATTGCAAGACGCGGTAGACGCACACGCTGTTAGGCACGTTAACGAGCACACCCTAATGCTAATTGTGTGTGAATTTGGTGAAATTTGATGGCGTCTTTTCAACTTAATAGAGATTTCTTTACATCCGTAGAAGTGACAGTGAAACAGTGGATTTGAGGGGGTAGCTCTTATAAATTTTACTAAATGGTATAAAATATGTATATTTTCACCACTATTTTGTATTTCTTTAAACTATTAATCATGTTAGACACGGTATCTGTAATAAAAAGCACTATTTCTAACAATTTACAGCTGTGAGGTGATCATTTGTAAATAAAAGTACATATATTAAAAGTAAAAGTGCTCTTACTGTACGAGTATATATATATATTATATATAATAAAAAGAAAAAAAAAACAGCAGCTATTTTGCCCCGACCGGTTTCATTCTTTCTTCAAGGGTTTTGTTTATTTGTTACTAGGTGATGTCATAAAGGCTAAAATGTGACGTCTGTAACAATGGGTGTTTAATTGTTGTTTTTACCAATACTATTATTTATTCAATGTAGGTTTATACTTATTAAAGGGATAATAACTCTTCGTATGAGATCTATATTTCACAATAAAAACATTGTGAATAACTCATAGAAATATAATATATTCTGTTTTACCACAAAAATGGCAATTATAGCTATTATTCCTATATCTGAGCTTGTCTTTAGACCACGTGACCTCCATTGATGGCTATACTCTGTTAAAATCTCTTAAGAGATTTTAACAAAAAACCAAACTTTAAAGAAAAAAACCAGGGACAAACTTTGAATGTAAAAATGGCTTCATTAATCATTGGTAAGTATGGGAAAATTGTTGTTTACTCCAGGAAAATTCATTTTTTGGCCGAAACGAAGAGTTATTATCCCTTTAATGAATAGATTTTCTTTAATTTAATGCCACACCATACCATGCCACACCAAACCATGCCATGCCACACCAAACCATGCCAAACCACACCATAACACACCGTGCCATGCCACACCATGCCACACCACACCACACCATGCCACACCACACCATGCCATGACATACCACACCATGCCATGCCATGACACACCATACCATACCATGCCACACCATGCCATGCCACACCACACCATGCCATGCCACACCACACCATACCACATCTTGCCACACCACACCATACCACACCATACCATGCCATGACACACCACACCATGACACACCACACCATACCACATCTTGCTACACCATACCATGCCACACCATGCCATGACACACCATGCCATGACATACCATGCCACACCACACCACACCATGCCATGCCACACCACACAATGCCACACAATGCCACACCATGCCACACCACACCACGCCATGCCACACCATACCATGCCACACCACACCATACCATGCCATGCCACACCACACCATGCCACACCATGCCATGGCATGCCATTCCACACCATACCATACCATGCCACACCATGCCATGCCACACCATACCATTCTATACCACACCATACCATGCCATACCATGCTTTGCCACACTACACTATACGGTGCCATGCCACACCATGCCATACCATGCCACTCCATGCCATACCATGCTACACCACACCATGTTCCATCACCCACGTCATATCCCTTTTAAAATTATTTCTGAGACATTTTGTCAGGACATGAGTGCTGTAGGATGCCTTATGAGTAATGTCAATATCTGAACAGAAGCAGTAAATATCCATATAAAACATGGTTGCTTAATTAGTGATTTGACCAGTTGACTTTATGGTCCTGATCAAATATAAAAGCTATAATGTTATTTCCCTTACAGCTATCAGTATAGTCAAGTTGTGAAGTGTCTATAGTCCCAGTATGAGTAAGAAGACAATCATTATCACAGGAGCCAATACAGGCATTGGGTTTGCAGCAGCCAGAATCCTGTGTAGATCAGGAGACAAGTATACAGTGATCTTAGCCTGTAGATCTGAGGAGAGAGGACAGGAAGCTGTGAAGACCATCAAAGAGGAAAGCCCCAATGCAGATGTGGTCTACATGAATGTGAGTACTTCAGTTTACAAAGTCTAACCCTTACAAAATGTCCTACAGGGTCCCATAAGACCCTATACGGAATTGGGCCAATTTTCTTTAGAATTCTGTAGGATCTTGGAGGATCCTTAAGGACTTTTTTGATGGAGCAGTTGATAAAGTCTCACTTTATGTATTTATAGTATCTTTAATTCATGTCATTGCCTGTGTCAGATATATTACATATGAAAACAAAAATGAGTTACCAGATTTTAACGGAACATTTGAAATATCATGAGTTAGCACTTGTGAAGCTAATTGATGATTATTAAAGTAATATTTACTGCACTTCAAGAAGGCAGGATATATCACCATTTAATAAAGACATTTATCCACAGTTTTTACCAATTGAAGCTTCCTCTGAAAGTGTTATTTTATTTCCAGTTGGACCTGTCAAGTATGGCATCTGTTCACAAATTTGTGGAGAATTTCCACGCCAGCGGACGCAAGCTTCATGTGCTATGTAACAACGCAGGGATGTTTGTGGGCAACACTTGCAACACACCACAGATTACCGAGGATGGCTTTGAAGTTACTATGGCAACAAATCATCTGGGTAAGTTACCATGGGAACAAATCTGGGTGAGTTACTATGGTATCAGATTATTTAGTAAGTTGCCATTGGAACTAATTAGGGTAAATTTCAAAGAAATCATACTGGGTAAGTTACAATTGTATGATGGAAACAGATAATTTGGGTGAATTAAATTTTTTTTCTGTTTATAAGTGATTTTCAGATTTTCATGAAAATTTCACGGTGTTCTCATTAATGATTTTACAGTATGCATATTCACGTTTGTTTCTTCAGTCACAATGTTCACCTAGCATTTACATTTATGTCTCCTTGATCGAAAAAAGTTCAATACGATGTCGGAAAAAAGCATTAAAGTGACCAGCACAAGTATGATGGTCGAAATTTGGCCGATGCCGGCCGCTTTTATTGTGAATCCTTCTAATAAAATGAAATGAAGTAATTTTAGAAGCTTAAATTGAATAATTGTGGCAGTGCAAAATTACGTAATTTCTACGCCTGAAAAGACTTTATTTTATATATAATTGCCAAACAACATACAGATTGATTGATATATGTGTGAACTAGTGACATACATGTTACTGATGTAAGAGAAGCAAGCTGTACAAGGATAAGTTAATTGTAATTAATGGAATCACTTTCTGTTTATTAGAAATGAATTCTTTTAGTGGTTTATGTGAAATGTGAATGAAGACAAAAGTGTTATCTGACAGCTTTAATTCCCAGGTCACTTCCTCCTGACCAGTCTGCTGCTGGATGACTTGAAAAGTACAGCTCTTATTGAAGGGGAAGCTAGAATCGTCGTCACTGCATCATATTCACACGACATTGTAAAGGCGAAGTTTAGTAAGTGAACTTTATCAAAGTTATGTAATTGTAACTGTATGGATTTCCCATGCTTAATACAAAACAAATAAATGAATTAATACTATAACTAGACTGCAACTGGCTGAAGCCAGTGGCGGAGGATTCCCCTGCAAATGACCTTTGAACTTGAAGGCAATGGGCACTAACAAGGTCATGTGAAGGTCACAGCTTAAATTTGACCCCATATTCTGAAAGAGCATATGCGAATGGGGGGGGGGGGGGTCAACAAAACATCACTTTTAGCCCACGTCAATATTCTCCATGAAATAGCTGAATGTCCTTGAAAATGATGGTCAAGGTCAAATTTGACTTTTGATTTGGCGGTCTTGAGTATATGTTTGGGGTAGTTTACTATAGCATGCTATGACCTAAAACCAGTATTTTATGGAGTAATTGCCAAAGTCACGATTTCTGCAATGACATAAATATTTAAAAATCTATATTTAAAAAGGGTATTAGGCAGACGCTACAAAAGTTTGGCTAACCTTAGATAAATATATAGGGCATCATTTGCTACTAAGATCAGGGTCCTGGGCCATCAGTTTTTTGAGATCTCGGAAACAAACCTGTTTTGACCCGGCTTGGCCATTAGCGACCTTGATTTTGATCTACTTGCATAAAAGTAGGTCAATATCTGGGGATTTAGCTCAGTATTATTGGCCATAAGGCCCTTAGCCATATGGCTTATACTTTAGGCCTAATGGCAATTTCAAATTAAAAAATTTTGCCTTTAAAAGCCCCTGTGACCTTGAAAAGTACGTCAAGGTCACTGAAACTGGGTTAATGGCATATTCTTACCATAGGCTACCTAGAATTATTTTATATTTTTTGCGAAAAAAAATGCGTGGAAAGAATCATAATAATAATACCAAAAACAATAGTATTCCCCTAATTACTATCTCCTTTTATTCTGTGGGGCGTCTAGGGCACCAACAAAGGTCTTCCACTGCTCTCTGTCATGAGCTAGGTGTTGAATGGTTCCTCAGCTTTCTCCAAGTTGTTTCAACTCTACTTCGACAGTCCTTCTTCATGTGGTCTTAGGTCTTAGGTCTGCTTCTTAATAAATGAATTAGGATTTTAACTAAATGTCTGATCCTCTCCACGTGAATGGCTATACTGATAAATTTATCATCTATATTTCAGTGGGCACTAAACCAACCAACTGGGATGATATGAACTACACTACATCCGATCCCTTCAATCCTACACAGGCATATAAGGACTCCAAGCTGGCCAATGTGATGTTCACCAGAGAACTGGCCAAGAGACTGGAAGGCACCAATGTCACTGTCAACTGCTTCTGTCCAGGTAATATATATATATATACACATGTCAACTGCTTCTGTCCAGGTAATATATATATATATACACATGTCAACTGCTTCTGTCCAGGTAATATATATATATATATATGTATATATATATATATATATATATATATATATATGTATATATATATGTATATATATATATATATGTCAACTTCTTCTGTCCAGGTAATATATATATATATATATATATATATGTGTATATATATATATATATATATATGTATATATATATATATATATGTCAACTGCTTCTGTCCAGGTAATATACACATGTCTGAAAAAATCAGGACAGGTCAGAGGTCATAATGAGGAAAGGACAAAGGTCGTAGTGAGGACAGGTCAAAGGTTGTAATGACGGAAGGTCACAGGTCATAAAAAAGACAGGTCAAAGGTCATATAATTATGTTAGGTCAGAGGTCACAATGATGACAGGTCAATGGTCAAAATGAGGACGGGTTATAAGTCGTTAGTAGGACAGGTCAAGGGTCAAAATGAGGACAGGTCAAAGGTCGTAATGAGGACGGGTTAGAAGTAGTTAGTAGGACAGGTCAAAGGTCAAAATGAGGACAGGTCAAAGGTCGTAATGAGGACGGGTTAGAGGTCGTTAGTAGGGCAGGTCAAAGGTCAAAATGAGTACAGGTCAAAGGTCATAATAGTCTTGATCTTAAACTAAATTGTACAGAATCTGCCACTTTTCAGTTACATGCAGTGGTTGGAGAAGTGATGTAATTCATTCCATGGTTTTTTTCATCAAATAAGGTACTTTGGTACCCAAACCTCTGAAAGTGTCACAATGCATGACTTAATGGGGATGTATTCTTTCTTCTAGGAATGATTCGTACCCAAATTGGTCGAAATATTGTCGGCTGTATCAAGTGCTTGTACAACTTTGCTTTCTGCTGCTGTGGTTGTCTTGGACACAGTCTGCACCAGGGTGGAAACGCCATTGTACAACTGGCTGTCAGCGATGTTGTTAAAGGTAAAGTAAATATATTATTGGTATTCCTGGTACAACTGACTGTCAGTGATGTTGTTAAAGGTAAAGTAAATATATTATTGGTATTCCTGGTACAACTGACTGTCATTGATGTTGTAAAAGGTAGAGTAAATATATTATTGGTATTCCTGACTGTCAGTGATGTTGTAAAAGGTAAAGTAAATATATTATTGGTATTTCTGGTACAACTGGCTGTCAGTGATGTTGTAAAAGGTAAAGTAAATATATTATTGGTATTCCTGGTACAACTGACTGTCAGTGATGTCGTAAAGGGTAAAGTAAATATATTATTGGTATTCCTGGTACAACTGACTGTCAGTGATGTCGTAAAGGGTAAAGTAAATATATTATTGGTATTCCTGGTACAACTGACTGTCAGTGATGTCGTAAAAGGTAAAGGAAATATACTATTGGTATTCCTGGTACAACTGACTGTTAGTGATGTTGTAAAAGGTAAAGTAAATATATTATTGGTATTTCTGGTACAACTGGCGGTAATCAGTGATGTTGTAAAGGGTAAAGTAAATATATTATTGGTATTCCTGGTACAACTGACTGTCAGTGATGTCGTAAAAGGTAAAGAAAATATATTATTGGTATTCCTGGTACAACTGACTGTTAGTGATGTCGTAAAAGGTAAAGTAAATATCTTATTTGTATTCCTGGTACAACTGACTGTCAGTGATGTCGTAAAAGGTAAAGTAAATATCTTATTTGTATTCCTGGTACAACTGACTGTCAGTGATGTCGTAAAAGGTAAAGTAAATATATTATTGGTATTCCTGGTACAACTGACTGTCAGTGATGTTGTAAAAGGTAAAGTAAATATCTTATTTGTATTCCTGGTACAACTGACTGTCAGTGATGTCGTAAAAGGTAAAGTAAATATCTTATTTGTATTCCTGGTACAACTGACTGTCAGTGATGTTGTAAAAGGTAAAGTAAATATATTATTGGTATTCCTGGTACAACTGACTGTCAGTGATGTCATAAAAGGTAAAGTAAATATAATATTGGTATTCCAACTACAACTTACTGTCAGTGATGTTGTAAAAGGTAAAGATATATATTATTGGTATTCCTGGTACAACTGGCGGTAATCAGTTTCATTTGAGCATCAGTTGCAGTTAGTGTTGTCCAGCAGTGATATCAGCTTGTGATATTAAGACAACTTTATTTCAGGAGTAACTGGGCGTTACTTTATCAACCAGGAAGAAGTCACTCCTGCTGCCGAGGCCTTGGATGATGAAGCCTGTAAAAAGCTGTGGACCCTCAGTGAACAGATGGTGGGAGGGAAGAAGGAAGAAAAAGAATAGAGTGGAGAGAGCCTACCCCTTCCAAAGTTTACAATGAAAGAGACTGACACATCAGCTAAAGAGATGGGTTTGATGAAGAATGAAAAAAGTTGAAAAATACTAAAATAATATTTTGAAATATGATACTAAAGTGACTGTCGAAGTAGAGTTGAAACAACTTGGAGAAAGCTGGGAGCCATTCAACAACTAGCTCATGAACATATTATTATATTTTTATATATTATTTTATTATATTTTATTTATATATGCTCAAGCAAAATTACTAGAATAATATTTTGAAATATGATACTGAAGTGCCTTTCAATTAGGCAGACGGCCACATTATTTTATTTTATATATTATTTTATTATATTTATATATGCTCAGGCAAAATACCATTTTCTTTGAAATTCCATCAATTATCTGAATACACTAATGTAAGCCCATTACAGCTAAGATGTCTTAGCTTCAAGTGTATAATGTAGAATTTTCGTTTTTTTAGAAATTGCATCCGTTTTTCTAAATACACTTATATATATACCCCTTCAATGCAGCTTAGATATTTGAGAAATAACCAAAACAGGTGTAAGAGCACCGCCCACCTTGCCAAATCAATAGCTGTGTGCTTGTAAGTCCGCCTATTTTACATGGGGTTTACGCATTGCTATATTCTCTTCTTTTACTGTGTTACTCTCTGTTTATAGTTTTAAATCTATAATATTATTGACCAGTATTAACAACATTCAATTTTTACATTCCACTTGATATTTTTGTAAATTGTTTTGCAGTAATATATATATAAATATAGATAAATTTTTATTTTTAAATGTGCCATCATTATGTGTTGGGGACATTGCTTCCAATGTAATGTTTAAGACGTTATAACTTCAAATACTGTACTAGATAAAATAAAATAAAAATCTTATTACGTGGCAGGAATCGACTGTGAGGTTGCCATGGTTTTTTGCTGATCAGATACATGTAGTAGGATAATCAGATCATTTCTGCACAGTTTTATTGTCTTATGTTTAACACACATGCTTTAGTCTTAGCAGACTGTACATGTATATCTGTCAGCTTTAGATGACTTGTTTTATTGTTTTAACATTATCACTTCATAACTGGTAATTTTGCATAATGTTGTTTGCTATACATTTGGTTTATTTTATAGAGCAAGGCGCATGTGACTTGCTAGGATTTCACGAAGTACTAATATTTACATATTGTTATTATAATGTAATACACAGGGTAAATAAAAATAATATATAATATATATGTGACATCTTTTTAGTTAAGCATTGATTTCCCGTGGACGCAGAACATGAATTAACCAATGTTCAGACTTAGACCAAGAGTACTCAGTACATATAGAGTGCAGATATTGTGGAGAAGGAATCCTCAAAGCTTGTAACTGGGTTTTAAAGCTATGTATAAGTATATAAGCCAGACTTTGTAGTCTGGACACAAGTGCCTTTCCCTTTATTACCAGGGTGTTTACATAACCAACCCTCATATGGTGATTATATGAATCCAGGCAGCTTGAACAGTGTTGTATATAGTCCGGTGGCTTAGATATCTATGACACACACTTAATTAGTAGATTTCCTGTTTTGTTTGGACATTTGTGATTGTATTGAGATTAAAAGAATAGTGATGATGTAGTGGACTGACATAAACTGCAAATAATGTGGATAAAAATGAGAGCTATATATGAAATAAGTGTGAATAAAATGTGTAACCTACTATTTTAATGTGTAGCTTTGTTTGTGATAGACAGTGGCAATGTATTATTTCAAGCTTTTGTTTATATGTATACAAATTGAAATAACAAAGCTGATTTGCTGGTATTTTTAAGATGAGACAACTCACCTGCCCCCCCCCCCCCCCCACCACCACCACCAAGGGTCATTCTCTACCAGCTGTCAGCTGACTGCGTAAAAAAAATCTTTAACACAATTGTGTACAGTTAGTGAAATATTTGCGAATATCCACTGTAAAACTTTATTCTGAGACCTTGGTGAAGGGTACCCAAGGGGTTAAGTGAGGTCAGGTCACACCGCGCACGCGGTCGAAAACGGGAAAAATCTAAACTCGCTGTTTGTTTTCCATCATAACTCCCAAGATTTGGGCCCTATGATAAATATGAAAATATATTTAAAAAGTGCATTGAATGTGCGTTCTAACAATATGTGTAACAATGTATATCATTTCTCCGTTGTAAGCCTCCAGCCACGAAAATGCTGCGAGAAATCGCCGGTGATTTGGGGTCCGCCATATAGATAAAAGTCCTCTTTGGATCCAGGTACCGCTAGATCCAACTATCTGACATCGTAATCAGCTAAAATGCCGATATCAACTTGAGATACAGGTATGAGGCTTTCGAGTGACAGTCTGACTGCGAGTACTGACCCAACGCCGTATTAACGTTATATTTGCTCGTGTAGACGTGACTTCTACAGTGTTCAAACAAGACATACATGTACGTTCGCGTCTACACGTCAACCATTTACTATCATTTACTACATTCAGCAATGTACGCACGTAACTTCATCAATGTAAATAACTTCTACACATAATTAACGAGGATTTCTGCTTGTAAACTTTAGGTATGTTTGTCAATCATACAGGAATGGTTTCTATCAAGTATACAAGACATTTATCAGGCAGAATAATTCATGCAAATGCCCACATAAATCATACACAATATAAAATAAAACAAAATAAGAAGGGTTTACTTGTAAAACTCTTAACATTATTTCATCAACTTTTGCAGGGTTCTTAATTGACGGGGGTGGTGTGTGTGTGTGTGTGTGTGTGTGTGTTTGTGTGTGTGTGTGTTTCTGGGATTAAAGGTACATACGAACCGAGCATCGGTGGAGCGTGGATTCCCAGTAACACATGTAAACCACTTCTACTAGTTTCTTATACGACTCTAATAAATTCGACATGCCAAGGGATAAACTGAATAGATCACTCGATCAGTCATAAAAGACCTTTAGACTGCTCCTTTCTTTAAATTTTTGGTTGTAAATTTAACCTACTTTCGTGACCTACTTTCCTGCCCCATTGACATACAGCTTAGAATGCCAGCAGAAAAATCCGTTCAAACATCATTTTCGGGTAAAATTAAACAAGGCCTTTTGGTAATTCTCTTAGTTATACTACTTGAAACTATATGCTGGCATTTGGTTGGTTTTTGTGACAAAAAATAGACTTTGCATGCATCTTTAATCGCAATGAAAAGAAAATATAATCTTAGGTTCCTGTCAGTCAGAAGCCTTCGTAATCAAAACTAAATAAATGTAACATAAATATAACAAAAAAAAAAAAAAAAAAAAAAAAACTAGTGAAATAATAAATTTCTGTCAGATAATGCATTAGTAATGTAAATTACCCGAGTATTGCGTAAAAACGATCTAGTAGAATAATAAATTGCTGAAGGGATTAATATGTGTACTGTCGTTTTAAAAAGGGCATTTCATGCACTGAGTAGTATACCAACCATTTTGAGCAATAGTGTACCTGTACCTGTAATGGATCTATCGGTATCTGGATCTAAAAATACGTGGTATGTGGATTTATAAATACGTGGGTTTAATTGGACATCGTATCTATAGGAACGCAAATGTACTAGGACGGTGGTAAAAAATCGGATCTTTCGGTATTTAAATCTAAAAAGACGTTTTTCAATTTTTCCCCCTATGTTTCTATCGGTAACGGGAGTATAGGGACGTGTAATATTTTGGGACTAAATTTTATCCGTACGTCCCAGTGAATTCACTTCCTTGTTTGGTTCCCACTGTTTACGAACTTTGTTCAACCTGCGCGTTTCGCAACATTTTTCCTAAAGCTCCGTACGGCGTCCCGGATGTTATTTCCTCGTATTTGACCGCAAATTCATGCAGAGAATGAAACAACCGTTCGGCCGAGGGGTTACAGAAGGCGATTTAACCAAAAAGAGCAACCACAACTAGCTCGTAAAGTTTTAAATCGTGTTTTTGAGTTAGAGTAGCGAAGTTCTGAAACTTCTGTAACCCCTGACTAGATATTTTAGCTAATTCTAGGTTCAGATTAGTTTTTTATTTATCAATTTTTGGTAAGACAGAGCCGTAACAGCCATTAGGAAATCAGTGACTTTGATCTTACCGCGGACTCACCAAGCTGTTCTGCTGATGAAAAAGCATCTGCACTTTAAGCACCTAAAGAGGATCAAGATATCAGAGTACCTAACCGGAAAATCTTTGATTTGTTCACGAAACCCAAGGATATTGATAAAACGTCCGCAATTCAAGAATATATAGTTTATTTTATTTTTCAAACAAAGTATGAAATTACGTACGATATTGATGAGCCTAATGCTTTTTTTCACCTTTGAACTCGTTAGTGGTCAGAAAAAGGCGAATCTTAATTTAAATCATGGAGATATGCAAAAACTCTAGATTGGTTAATGACAGTCAAACAAAAGTGAACAAAAGTAGTATTTATTCATTCATTTATTTTCGTAACAAAAATAAAAAAGGAAAATTCCTAAAACTGCCAATACGTCATGCCAGTCTCTCCAAAAAATCTCGCTGGTTTTTGTATTACCTAGCTGCTATGATGTCTAATATCAATTTAAATTTATTGGTAAACTGATAACTAACCAAAATCGGATATTAGCCTACATGTACTTATTTTCATTGTGCATTTTGGCATTTTTTACAAGTTTAACCTTAAAATCGTCTATGCAATTGCCATTGTCATATTGGTTGCATGGCATTTGTTAACTATTTAACTTAAATTCATAAATTGAGTACCAAGAGTGTTTCCCACTCAGTTAAAAAATCCATGATGTGTAAATATAATCCAAATTGTTACCATAGCAACAGCTATCATAATGACGGTTTCCATAGCAACAGATACATTAGAAGCCATTATTTTTGTTTTTAGCGATGGCACATTTTTTAGAATTATTTTCATTCAAAAGTAGCCTTTGGGCAGTGATGCTGAAGCCTTCAGGTTGAAAAAAAAATTGACCGCTATTGATAAATTACAGAAAATTATATCTTGTCAGATTCTTCTTGGCATAGTTCAACTTTCCAGAAAATTTCAAATTGATATTTTACTCCATTCAAAAGTTATGCCAATTTTGTGTCAGGGCACAGTAAAAGCTAGCTTGTTAAAAATTTTGTGATGGATCGCTTTTACTAGCTCAATCAAAAGAACTGCTCCGCGGTGAATCTGCAGTTGAATGTAATTAAACCAAAATGAAACGTAAAATAGATTTAATTCTGCTTAATTAAATTTTATTTACTGTATTTAAGATGAAAAAGGAAAAATAAATAATATTATTCTAAAAGAAACAGATATATCCGATGTCTTTGTATTTTTTGCTTATCAAAGAACATTTGCTCTTTTTTATCTGGGACTCTGCAGCTGATGAAGGGGGGGGGGGGGGGGAGGTCATGTCGATACTCCCCAGCACCGTTACTCCACCGCACCGATAATCCCCCTTAGTAATTGTTTGTATTATGCTCATCGATACGACCCCACACCGATAGATCCCCGCACCGATACTACCCCTCAGTATATTATCTGTAATTGTGGGGGCCGGAGTATCGGTGCGGGAAAGTATCGATGCGGGGACGTATAGGCATGTATAAATCTCATACTAGGCAGGCGAGACACCTACCTTCCTATCAGAGACGATTTTTTCTCACATTATCTAGAGGCAAGAAGCCTAACACACTCTAAGTGCCACTTTCAACTCTGCAAGGGGCGCTGTCAAAACACACGTCCTCAGAGGCCCAGCTCTGAATCGTGTTATTTTGGTAAAGTGGAATCTAACTAGGACATGAGCCGACCACCCACAACACACAACACAATAAACCTACACTTGCTTGCCGTGTGCCAAGTTTGACAGCTACACTGTATGCCCGATACCACTATAAGGGCTGCGCAATGGCCAGATCAAAATCACTTTTTAAAGCATAATATTGCCTGTGTTGTGGTACGAGTGCAAGATAGTCTTAGTTCAAACTTCAAACTCCGCATCAGCCACTTGCTTCTTGTCTCGTCTGCACGAGATAACATCAGCGCAGGGCGGAAAGTAATCTCCAGGCGGTCAAACCTATGACGTAGGGCCTACGAGACTTATGACTTCCAAATATGGAGCTCAGGCGGATACAGTTGTGACGTACGAGACTTGTGACTTCCAAATATGGAAGCGCCCATGCAAAATTTTGACAGACAACTTACGAGACTTGTGACTCCCAAATATGGAAGCGCCCAGGCAAAATTTTGACAGACCAGCCCTCAATCTGCCGCTAGTGGCTAGAGTTTCGTATATATATATGAAATCAAGATCGAGCTGGCAATACAGAAATCTAGAACCTAGGGTAGGGAGATAGAGAACGATTATATTCCAGTTTGAAGGTGAATATCGTATGTTACAGTGAGTAGATTTTCATCTTTGTGGAAATTATTACCTCCGCCAACGAGGTTATATTTTCGCCGATGTTTGTCTGTTTGTTCGTCCGTCTGTCTGTCTGTCTGTCTGTCATCAATAATAACTCAAAAGGTTATGGACCGATTTTGATGAAATTTTCAGGTACTGTCAGAAGTGGGCCAAGGAACAGATTATTAGTTTTTGGTGGTTATCCGGTTCAATAATCAATCAATAAGCAAATATATCGAAAATTTAGGGGTGGAACGGCATTGGATGGAGGGTCCTACTAAACATAGAAATGGATCCGAATGGTACAATATAGACCTGTAGGTACGCATTGCAAACCTCTCTAAGATTGCATTCGAGTTCTACACAGTGAAAATTAACTTACTTTTGCCCAAGACGTTTTATTGAATTTTCTGGCGAGACAACACTCGAGGTTGTGATAATTATGCAGGTAAATGTTTAGTATTGTAAATATGTTTACAAAAGAAAAAAATTTTGTAACGCCAACATTAATGCAGTACTATAGAGGAATCTCAATAGGGTTATTCATATCATGTTAATAAGCTAGATATTAAGTTTGAATAACAGCTTTATTGGAATTTTTTGTTGTTTTATTTCAGATTTTTTTAAAATTATTTTTCAAACACTAACATCTTCAAGATGTGACTTTTAACTCCCATCCACCAGAAGCTCTGTGCATTTTCTGTATTTCCACATGAGCAGTTGTATTGGTTTTTATGTCTTTAAACAATAGAGCCTATGTAATATTATTTTATGCACTGTCATCATTTTTCACATATTGGGATTTTCATTATGTATTATATATAATAAATTCCTACACACACACACATCCTCCCGTTGTCTGTTACTCATTTCTCAATAAGTGTATTCATTTATTGATCTGTGATGTGGATTCCTCACGTTAGGACATGTACCAGTAGTAAATCAGGTCAATAATCACATCAGTAACTGGGTCACACATACCTGTTGTTGTGTTGTTACAAAAGGTGAAGGGTTTCTTATGCAGCTGGTTAAATATAGTGCTGAGTCACCGCGCAGGCTGCGTGAATTGGAGTTATTTCTCCAGTGTTGTTATTTCTTTGCAGTAGAGAGTGCAGCTGACCTGCCAGTGGTAGTCTAGCTGTGAGTATCTGTGTGATAGATACAATACGAGTCGCCGAGTAATTTTCACGTACAGCTCGGCGACGAGTGTTGTATCTGGCTTAAACCACGGCCTCTGATTGGCTACTATACTAGTAGTGCAACAGACCGTGGAACGCACTCGTACATGTATGTCAAATACAGCACGGCCGAGTCTTTTGTTCTACGCGCTAGCCGTGGTTTAAATTGGAGTTATTTCTCCAGTGTTGTTACTATATCTTCTCCAGTAGTGAGTGCAGCAGATCTGCCGGTGGTCTGCGAGTATACTTGGCCTTGCTGACATCTTCAGGAGAATTTATTGGTATAACTAACCAAGTTTCTTTTTCATTATAATATATTTACACTGTACTACAATTTGAGAACTACAATTTGAAGTTGAATTGAGTGATGGCAATGTACAAGTAGAAGAACAGTTGCACCCTATCTTGATTATTTTTTATTATTTTTATTATTTTTCCAAATTAGGAGATGAAGGATACATTATGTGCAGGGTATTATTTGGCAGCCTGTAGTTTCTCCCCCCCCCCCCCCCCCAAATACTGGGATGTATGTACAACAGTACTGGGTCTCTGCTAACTGGATCTGGGTCATATAAGGTCATGTGCCCTGAACTGGTATAATTTGTGTTACATAGGGTAATTAAACTGCCGTGTGGGTTTCCTTAGAAAAATCTTTGTGAAATTTGAACAAGCATTGTGAATATATATATATATTCTGAAAGCCTTTTTCAAGAGCAATGTAAATATCTGCTTTGTAAGTCTCTTTAAAGGAATGGCCCTGGTGACAGAAATGAACCTTAATTACCTTATCTCCACTCTAATTATCAATTAAAACGATATTTCAAGTCTAGAAAACCTGTTCATTACCTAGTGCAATGATCATGAAATCTTTACTCAAATGTAAATTTTTAGTGTAAGAATTAAGAATTCATTTGAGTAAATGTAGCACCATAATGAAAAGTTTAGCAATTAGGCAATTTTAACACTAAATTGACAAGAGACCACCTTTTGGTACTCACTTTGGACTGGATGTGTGAGAGGAGATAATTACTTTGCCACTACAGTTGAAGTTAGACCAATTATAGTCTTGCACACTGGAGTTTCAGTTCGTTTTTAGTCTTTGTAATATGATGGCTCTTTACTGAGTCCAACGTGCTGGACTCAATTCAGGAGAGAGACAACAACAATGCGTCTGACTTCTACGAAAGTTTATTGTGAAGTGCTAGGCTTGTATATACATGTACATTAAAAAGTATGAGGAACACCTGTTTACTTTAACAATGGCTGAGAACTGTCATCAAGTGTAATCTGTAGGTGACCAAGGGTCATTCAAAGAATGCCACTAATGGAAGCTTGTGAACTTTGATGACATTTACCAAAAACAAGAAGATAATGTTACATCTCCCTTTCTTCAATCAAATGTCCTGGGTGTTAACAGTCATAGTCTTGGTGAAATATCCCTGCACTGGCAATATGTGCTTGTTAGTCCTGCCTGTCAGATATGTGTATCCAATAGTGAACATATACTGTCATTGAAAAAATTCTTGATAAAGTTAAGTTCATATCCTTTTGTCCAAGGGTAATTTCCTCTAAAGTCTTTTATATCACTTTGCAAAAATTACATAGATTCTATAATTTTTTGTTTGCAAACTCTGCCAGCTCGTGTTACATAGGGCTGGGGCGAATGACATTCATCTTTCTGAGGGGTTGATTTGACTTTAACTGGGGACTTAACTGGGGCATTTACAGCAGGCTTTGGGTGATCTGCTAGAATTTTAAGATCACTGGATTTATTAACCAGATTCTCAGTGCAAATAGGCACTTGTGGGTCAGTGTCATGAGGAACATTGGGCTCTTTTGTTTTGAGAATATGACGCCTGTTACGTCGATATATACCACCATTAGGAGCTTGTAAAACAAATGAATTTTCATTCACCTTATCAATGACATTGGCAGGTTTCCATAACTTGTCATTTCGCTGAAATCTGACTGACTCACCTACAGTTATAGGGGGAAGGGGTCGGGAACCATGGTCATAAAATTTCTTCTGCTTTTGACGACTTGAATCTATCTTATGTTTGACCTTTCCAGGATCAATGAACTGGGGACACAACTGTTGATTGGTGGCAGGTAAAACAGAACGCAACTGCCGTCCTTGTAATAACTGCGTTGGGGAGTATCCGATGTCAAGGGGGGACACCCTGTATTCCAATAAGGCCAAATTAGGGTCAGATTTATCAGACTTTGACTTTTCAAACAGTCTCTTTACAATTTGGACATATTTCTCAGCTAGTCCGTTGGACTGAGGGTAATTGGGGCTAGAGGTCACATGTTTGAAATCATATTGCTTGGAGAAATCAGTGAACTCCTGAGAGGCGTACTGAGGACCATTGTCTGAAATGACAGTTTCTGGGATTCCAAATCTAGCAAATATAACCTTTAACTTGCTGATTACCTGATAACTTTGAGTAGAGGTAAGTTGAGCTACCTCAAAGTATCGACTGTAATAATCAACTACAACTATAAAATCCTTTCCATCCCATGTAAACAAGTCAGTGGCAACTGTTTGCCAGGGGTAATCAGGGATGGGGTGTGGCTGCAAAGGTTGTTTAGGGTTGTTATTTCTCTGCATGAGACAAATGGGGCACTTGGAAACAAAATCATTAATGTCTCCTGACATGCCTGGCCAAAAAATTGCTGATCTGGCTCGTTTTTGGCATTTCTCTATTCCTTTGTGACCTGTGTGTATAGAATGCAGCATTTTCACCCTTAGTTTCTGGGGTACGATAACCTTTTGACCTTTGAGCAGTAGGCCATCAATGTAAGACAATTCGTCTCTGTGATTCCAAAATTCTATAATCTCAGAGGGGCAATCACTCCTTTTAACAGGCCAACCATTTAAAACGGTTTTGCGCAAAGTCTGAAACTGTTCAGTTTGTTCAGTTTCTTGACGAATTTCGTCTAACTTTCTATCACTAATAGGAATTTTTGAGAGCACTGCATGTACGTGTGCATCCATTCCTTTAGCGAGCTCTGGGTAGGTGTCTTTTACAAAATTGCGAGACAATGTGTCTGCAAGTGGTATCTGTGTACCTGGTTTGTAAATTACCTCCAGATCGTATCGCTGTAATTGTAACAGCATTCTCTGCAAGCGTGGAGGGGCTGTATTCAAGGGCTTCTTGAATATAGGAATTAAAGGTTTGTGGTCTGTCTCCACTACTACTTTACGGCCATAAACGTATTGGTGAAATCTCTTACACCCAAAAACTATCCCAAACATTTCTTTTTCTATTTGGGCATAGTTGATTTCTGATGTATTGAGAGCTTTGGATGCATAAGCTATGGGTTTTCCATCCTGCAACAGTGCAGCACCTAAACCATACTTAGAGGCATCAGTCTGTAAGGTAGTGACCTGGCTGGGGTCAAAATACGTTAACGTAGGACTTGGGGCCGCTGTGATTACCTCTTTTACTTCATTCAGAGCTTTCTCATGCTCATCGATCCAATGAAAAATCATGTCTTTTGCAAGTAACTTGCGAAGGGGGCTGGTAATCTCTGAAAGGTTGGGAGCAAATTTAGCTAGGTATGTCACCATACCCAGAAAAGTCTCTAACTCTTTCTTATTAGTCGGGGCTTTCATCTCCCTAATTGCTTTGACCTTTTCCGGGTCAGGCTCTAAGCCTTTTGATGTGATAATGTGACCAAAATATTTTACTTTAGTCATGCCGATTTCCATTTTTTCTCTGTTGAGTTTGATCCCACACTCACGTGACCTTTGTAAAACATTACACAGATTTCGGTCATGCTGTTCTCTGTTTTTTCCAAAC
Source organism: Lingula anatina (assembly GCF_051362555.1). NCBI lineage: Eukaryota > Metazoa > Brachiopoda > Lingulata > Lingulida > Lingulidae > Lingula > Lingula anatina. Next base: position 25,441,246 of record NC_141771.1, read on the forward strand.
ACTATGATGTCATCTACTAAGGCTATTACACCGTCAAGACCCTCAAAACTTTCGTCTACCCTTCTCTGAAACTCATCCTGCGACGATCTCAAACCAAAAGGCAGTCGCAGATATCTGTATCTACCAAATGGCGTATTAAACGTCGTAAGGTATGAGGATTCTGTGGATAGTTTAATTGTCCAATACCCTGACCTGGCATCCAACTTGCTGAAGTATTGAGCACCTGCTAACTGGGGTAATACTTCCTCTAACGTTCTAGGGGGGTAATGGGGTCTCAAAATAGCTCTATTTAGGTCTTTGGGATCCAGGCACACACGTACCTTACCTGAGCTTGATTCAGGCTTCTCAACAATCACTAGAGAATTTACCCATTCTGTGGGCTCTGTGACTTTACAAATCACGTCAAGCTTCTCCATACGCTCAAGTTCATTTTTGAGCTTTTCATGAAGTGCATGCGGCACTTTGCGAGGGGGGTGAACAACAGGAATTACATCGGGATCAGTGTGAATTACACATTCACCTGGGAACAATCCTATACCCTCGAATACGTCTTTGTATTCATGCAATATTTGGTCTTTACCAAACTCGGATTTGTTCAGATTTTGGCTGGGTTTACTAGAATCTCTTTTTCCGACCAGCTCTCGCTTCACATCAGCATCTACATCGCAAGCATACACTAACTTAATCAGGCACAAGTCCAAACATGCTTTCAAACCAAGTATCGGTGAAGATTCTGTATCAACGACGTGAAACAGAAGGCCAATGGACTTTTTCTTATACTGACAAGTGAAATTTGCAGACCCTAAGTTTTTTAGTGAGTGACCATTATAAGCAGTAAGCTTCTGACTAGGAGGTTTCAGGTCGTCTACATGACCAATTGAGTCAAACACATGCTTGGGTAAAATATTCACTTGAGAACCTGTGTCAATCTTAAACTTAACATTGATCTTTGCTGGACCAATTTCTACATGGCAAAATGCTTGATCTAAACCCTCTGACGTGTCAATACTATCTACAATGAATTGTGAATCTGAATCAGAATCAGAATCGGGCTGATCTGGCAAAGCTTGCAACTCGTTAACATGTTTCTTAGCAATACTTTTGCGACATTTTTTTGCAAAGTGATTGAATTTCTTACAGTTATTACACTGTTTACCCTTAGCTGGACATCTATCAGTCTTGGCATGCTCGTAGCCACAATTGTCACACTCATGTCTGTCCTGCTTTTGCTGTTTCTTCTGTCTGTTCACATGTCTCCAGTTGCCTGTACGTGGAGGTTGTTTCTTAATGCTGCTGACCTCTTTCCCCATTGTCTTGAGTTGTTCCATTGAATACTCGTACGACTGGGCTATCTGCACGGCTTTGTCGAGTGTCAGCTAGTCACCTTCATTTATGAGCTTTTCCCTCACTTTCTCTGATGAGGTACCAAATACGATCCTGTCTCGGATCATCTCTTCTGCATTTGTGTATGCACAGTCAACAGCAAGTGTCCGCAAACGAGTAATAAATTGTTCAACGGTAGATGCACCTTGAGTTTCATTGTTAAACTTGAACCGCGCGAAGATGGGATTCAGTTTCGGCTGCACATGGGCTTTAAAACGGTCATAATATGACTGCAGCTTGTCTGGTTCGTCCAGATTTGTCCAAGTTGACTTTATTTCTCTCCCCTTGTCTCCTATCCATAACAAGAGATAAGTCACCTTCACTTTCTCTTCCTTTTCCTTTAGTGGCCCATTAAAAATAAGTTCCACGAGACTGTGGAATTTTTTCCACTGTTCAGGAAGATTAGACGCACTCCAGTCCATGGAAGGTGTTGGAATACCAGTGAGTTCCATGCTAACAGTTAACACAATGTTAGAACTGCCACGGATCGTCACTGTTGCCTATGTCTGGCAACCACTTCTGACACCATGTAATATGATGGCTCTTTACTGAGTCCAACGTGCTGGACTCTATTCAGGAGAGAGACAACAACAATGCGTCTGACTTCTACGAAAGTTTATTGTGAAGTGCTAGGCTTGTATATACATGTACATTAAAAAGTATGAGGAACACCTGTTTACTTTAACAATGGCTGAGAACTGTCATCAAGTGTAATCTGTAGGTGACCAAGGGTCATTCAAAGAATGCCACTAATGGAAGCTTGTGAACTTTGATGACATTTACCAAAAACAAGAAGATAATGTTACAGTCTTAAGATCAAATTAAGAGTCCTTACTTAATCTTTAAGATTGCTTCAGCTAGTTTTAGACTTAAATTGCACTTTAATACCAAATCAGGGCCACTAGTGTTTATCACAGCAATATTGCAAATATCATCTTGAGTATGTGAAAACAGTTTCATTAAATCTCAGTTGTGATTGTCAGAAATTTGATTTACCTGTTGACTGTTTTGTCTGTTCACTCTGACAGACTTGGTCACAACTGAATTACTGTTTAGGTGAAGGTGAAGGTGAACAGGTAGTAACCTCAGTCTTGCTAGGTCAGTCCCTCTAGCCTCGTCCTCCTAGGGTGGATTTGACCATTTTTTGGGACTCTCAACTTGAGTATGCTGCAAGGCTCAAATTAAATTTCTGTGTCCCATCCCCCATGTCCCATCCTCTGTCCCAACCTCTGTGTCCCATCCTCTGTCCCAACCTCTGTGTCCCATCCTCCATGTCCCATCCTCTGTCCCAACCTGTGTCCCATCCCCCATGTCCCATCCTCTGTCCCAACCTCTGTGTCCCATCCTCCATGTCCCATCCTCTGTCCCAACCTCTGTGTCCCATACTCTGTCCCAACCTCTGTGTCCCATCCTCCATGTCCCATCCTCTGTCCCACCCTCTGTGTCCCATCCCCCATGTCCCGACCTTCATGTCCAAACCTCTGTGTCCCATCCCCCATGTCCCATCCACTGTCCCAACCTCTGTGTCTCATCTTCCGTGTCCCGTCTCCCATGTCTCATCCTCTGTCCCAACCTCTGTGTCTCATCTTCCGTGTCCCATCTCCCATGTCCCATCCTCTGTTCCAACCTCTGTGTCTCATCTTCTGTGTCCCGTCTCCCATGTCCCATCCTCTCTGTCCCATTCTCTGTTCCTTCCTCTGTGTCCCGTCTTCCATGTCCCATCATCTGTACCCATCCTCCATGTCCCATCCTGTGTCCCATCCTTCATGTCCCATCCTTCATGTCCCATACACTACTACACCACACCATGCTTGATGACCCATGTCACATGAGACATTTTGTCAGGACATGAGTGTCACTATCTGAGACATTTTGTCAGGACATGAGTGTCACTATCTGAGACATTTTGTCAGGACATGAGTGTCACTATCTGAGACATTTTGTCAGGACATGAGTGTCACTATCTGAACAGAAGCAGTAAATATCCATATAAAACATGGTTGCTTAATTAGTGATTTGACCAGTTGACTTTATAATCCTGATCAAATATTAAAGCCAATGTTATTTCCCTTACAGCTATCAGTATAGTCAAGTTGTGAAGTGTCTATAGTCCCAGTATGAGTAAGAAGACAATCATTATCACAGGAGGCAATTCAGGCATTGGGTTTGCAGCAGCCAGAATCCTGGGTAGATCAGGAGACAAGTATACAGTGATCTTAGCCTGTAGATCTGAGGAGAGAGGACAGGAGGCTGTGAGGACCATCAAAGAGGAAAGCCCCAATGCAGATGTGGTCTACATGAATGTGAGTACTTCAGTTTACAAAGTTGACAAAGTCTCACTTCATGTGGAGACCTTTTATTAATGTGATTGCCTATGTCAGATATATTACATATGAAAACAAATGAAGCACTTGTGAAGTTAATTGATGATAATTTTAAAGTAATATTTACTGCACTTCAATAAGGCAAAAAGAAAATATATCACAATTTAAGAAAGACTTTTATCCACAGTTTTTACCAATTGAAGCTTCCCTTTCAAGTGTGATTTTATTTCTAGTTGGACCTGTCAAGTATGGCATCTGTTCACAAATTTGTGGAGAATTTTCATGCCAGCGGACGCAGGCTTCATGTTCTATGTAACAATGCAGGAATGAATGTGGGCAACACTTCCAACACACCACAGATTACCCAGGATGGCTTTGAAGTTACCATGGCAACAAATCATCTGGGTAAGTTACCATGGGAACAAATCTGGGTGAGTTACTATGGTATCAGATTATTTAGTAAGTTACCATGGGAACTAATTTGGGTAAATTTCAAAGAAATCATACTGGGTAAGTTACAATTGTATGATGGAAACAGATAATTTGGGTGAATTACAAAGTTTTTTCTGTTTGTAAGTGATTTTCAGATTTTCATGAAAATTTCATGGTGTTCTCATAAATGATTTTACAATATGCATATTCACGTTTGTTTCTTCAGTCACAATGTTCACCTAGCATTTACATTTTCCATTTTTTCAAATATGAGTTTCTGTGTTTTTTTTTTTCTTTTCATCTTAATCCTAAAGGTTTTTTTGCTATTGTTGAATAATTGCCGTCAAACAAATATTCAATCTCCAGATGTCAAACTTTAAAGATCAATGCACATGAATCTTTGAGCTCCTCTGAAAATAGTCTACATGTATAACCATTACATTTTAGTGCTCAGATAATATATGTGTGAGCTAATAGATTTTTTCCTCTGGGTACCTACTGTTGGTAGATGGAGAAATTGTAGAAAAAGTGAGTAATTTTAAGCTACTAGGAGTAACTCTGACCTCTGATCTCAAGTGGACAGGACATGTGCAGTTAATTTATTCCAAGTCTTGTGCCAAGCTTTTTTTATCTCAGGCAGTTGAAAAGGGCAAATCTGCCCACTGAGGATCTAATAGTTATATATCAATCAATAATTAGATCAGTCCTAGAATATGCATGCCCTGTGTGGGGGCCTGGTCTTACAGCCGAACAATGTGAATGCTTAGAATCTGTTCAAAAGCGAGCTCTTAGAATTATTTACCCATTTTATACCTACAAGTTTACCCTACAGGCTAGTAATCTCACCTCTCTGAGGGAGAGAAGAGACGTTTTATTTAAGAGCTATTTTACAAAAATCAAGAATTTTAATAAGTTACACCATCAGTTTAAAGAAAAGAATCCAAGAAGTCTCGGGGTCAGCAATAAATTTTTAATGCCAAGAGTGAAAACGGAGCGTTATAAATCATCCTTTATAATGCACAGTCTTTTAAATTTCATGTAAAATTATTATTATTATTATTATTATTATTATTATTATTATTATTACATGTAACTGATGTAAGAGAAGCAAGCTGTACAAGGATGGAAATATTAGTTAATTGTAATTAATAAAATCACTTTTTGTTTATTAGAAATGAATTCTTTTAGTGGTTTATGTGAAATGTAAATGAAGACAAAAGTGTAATCTGAAAGCTTTAATTCCCAGGTCACTTCCTCCTGACCAGTCTGCTGCTTGATGACTTGAAAAGTACAGCTCTTATTGAAGGGGACGCTAGAATAGTCGTCACTGCATCACAGTCACACGACATTGTAAAGGCGAAGTTTAGTAAGTGAACTTTATCAAAGTTACTTAATTGTAACCGTGGTTTTTCCATGCTTCATACCAAAAAAATAAATTAATTACTACTATAATTACCATCTCCTTTTATTCTGTGGGGCGTCTAGGGCACCAACAAAGGTCTTCTACTGCTCTCTGTCATGAGCTAGGTGTTGAATGGTTCCCCAGCTTTCTTCCAGTACAGTCCTTCTCCATATGGTCTTAAGTCTAAGGTCTGCTTCTTAATAAATTAATTAGGATTTTAACTAAATGTCTGATCCTCTCCACGTGAATGGCTGTACTGATAAATTTATCATCTATATTTCAGTGGGCACTAAACCAACCAACTGGGATGATATGAACTACACTACATCCGATCCCTTCAGTTCCACACAGGCATATAAGGACTCCAAGCTGGCCAATGTGATGTTCACCAGAGAACTGGCCAAGAGACTGGAAGGCACCAATGTCACTGTCAACTGCTTCTGTCCAGGTAATATATATATATACACATGTCAACTGCTTCTGTCCAGGTAATATATATATATATATACACATGTCAACTGCTTCTGTCCAGGTAATATGTATTTACATGTCAACTGCTTCTGTCCAGGTAATATATATATATACACATGTCAACTGCTTCTGTCCAGGTAATATATATATATATATATATATATACACATGTCAACTGCTTCTGTCCAGGTAATATGTATTTACATGTCAACTGCTTCTGTCCAGGTAATATATATATATACACATGTCAACTGCTTCTGTCCAGGTAATATATATATATATATATATATACACATGTCAACTGCTTCTGTCCAGGTAATATGTATTTACATGTCAACTGCTTCTGTCCAGGTAATATATATATATACACATGTCAACTGCTTCTGTCCAGGTAATATATATATATATATATATATACACATGTCAACTGCTTCTGTCCAGGTAATATGTATTTACATGTCAACTGCTTCTGTCCAGGTAATATATATATATATATATATGTCAACTGCTTCTGTCCAGGTAATATATATATATATATATATATGTATATCTTTCTTCTAGGAATGATTCGTACCCAAATTGGTCGAAATACTGCTGGCTGTCTCAAGTTCTTGTACAACCTTTCTTTCTGCTGCTGTTGTTGTTTTGCACGCAGCGTGCACCAGGGTGGAAATGACATTGTACAACTGGCTGTCAGCGATGTCGTAAAAGGTAAAGTAAATATATTATTGGTATTCCTGGTACAACTGGCTGTCAGTGATGTTGTAAAAGGTAAAGTAAATATATTATTGGTATTCCTGGTACAACTGGCTGTCAGTGATGTTGTAAAAGGTAAAGTAAATATATTATTGGTATTCCTGGTACAACTGACTGTCAGTGATGTCGTAAAAGGTAAAGTAAATATATTATTGGTATTCCTGGTACAACTGACTGTCAGTGATGTTGTAAAAGGTAAAGTAAATATATTATTGGTATTCCTGGTACAACTGACTGTCAGTGATGTCGTAAAAGGTAAAGTAAATATATTATTGGTATTCCTGGTACAACTGACTGTCAGTGATGTTGTAAAAGGTAAAGTAAATATATTATTGGTATTCCTGGTACAACTGACTGTCAGTGATGTTGTAAAAGGTAAAGTAAATATAATATTGGTATTCCAACTACAACTTACTGTCAGTGATGTTGTAAAAGGTAAAGATATATATTATTGGTATTCCTGGTACAACTGGCGGTAATCAGTTTCATTTGAGCATCAGTTGCAGTTAGTGTTGTCCAGCAGTGATATCAGCTTGTGATATTAAGACAACTTTATTTCAGGAGTAACTGGGCGTTACTTTATCAACCAGGAAGAAGTCACTCCTGCTGCCGAGGCCTTGGATGATGAAGCCTGTAAAAAGCTGTGGACCCTCAGTGAACAGATGGTGGGAGGGAAGAAGGAAGAAAAAGAATAGAGTGAAGAGAGCCACCCCCTCCAAAAGTTTACTATGAAAGAGACTGACACATCAGCTAAAGAGATGCGTTTGATGAAAAATGAAGAAAAAAGTTGAATACTAGAATAATATTTCGAAATATGATACTAAAGTGACTTTTAATTAGGCAGACGGCCATATTACTTCCTTTCTCCATATTGTTTATCCAGGAAATGTGCAAACATCTAGATTTGATGCTCAAGCAAAGTTCCATTTTCTTGGAAATTCCACGAATTATCTGAATACACTAAGCTTCTTTCAGCTTAGATTTATTAGTTATTATCCAAGCAGGTCTAGGAGCACTGTCCGTTTTGTCAAATCAGTGATGTATGTATGTGCATGTGCTTGTAATGTCCGCTAATTTTACACGAGGTTTATGCATCGCTATATTCTCTTCCTTTAGTGGTTTATTCTCAACTGATACCTTTTAATCTATTTTATTATTGACCAGTATTAACATACATTCCATTTTTACAGTTATTTCGCTTTTTATTTTTGTTGATTGTTTGTCAGTAATGTGTATAGATAGACAGATAGATAGATAGATAGATATACGTACCACCACCGCGGCGCTTAATTTCAAGGTCGAATGGGCCAAAATTTTGTAAAAGTGGGAATTTTTTGCAAATTTGTGCCGATTTTCAGAAACTACACAGACCTTACCTATAATATTCAGGGCAGGTGTTACTCTTCAGGTCATCTTTTAATTCACGAGTTTGGGGTAAATCGGTGCACTTTCACGGAAGAAGCGGCCATTAGATGCCGAGAATGAAAATTCTCCCTAGTTCTGGAACCGTAAATGCTAGAGACCTCTTGTTTTTTACATGTTATAGAGCTTTTAAAGGGCTGACTTGTTTAGCTGACTGGTTTTTATTGTTTTAACAATATCACCTCATAACTGGTAATTTTGCATAGTGTTCTTTGCTATACATTTAATAATTTTATAGAGCAAGGCGTATGTGACTTGCTATAATTTCTGGCGTCAAACGAAGTACAAATATTTACATACTGTTATTATAAAATAATATATAGGGTAAATAAAAATATACTTTTGTGACATCTTTTTTGTTACGCTATGATTTCCCGTGGAGGCAGAAAATGAAGCAACCAATGTTCAGACTATGACTTGATTTGACGTGGTATCAGTGTTGTTATAACTCCCGCTTGGTTTGGTATTCACAGACATGTAAACGCTACTCATTTGTTCCCCCCCCCCCCAAAAAAAAAAAAATGGATTCTGCCTCATATTGGCATTGATATATTAGCAAAATTATGTTAGTATTTCATTTCGTTTTTGTTTAAGGTTGACCAAGAGGGCATACGCACCCCCGGGAGTCCCTGTGAAGTTAATGCGAATTAGCTAAGCCGACACAATTCATTGTGCACAGTCTCTTCGACGGCAACCCTTTCCTCTCTTCAATGGCTGTGTAATGTGGACTAATTAAGTATTATGTTTCTTGGCTATGGCTACCCCCCCCCCCCCCCCCCCCGCACACACACATACACACACTGGACAATAGAAGTGTCACCCCTACTGAACCAATACTTTGGGGGAGATAAATGACTGTGGAATGATATGCTCCTGGTTAGACGGGCATTTGTCAAAAGTTTTGACATATCATTCCACACATTTTCTATTATGTTTGCATCCGGACTCTGGGCAGGCCACATCACCCTGCGAATAACCTGTTGGTCAAACCAATCATCAACTGCTCTGGGCCTGTGACAAGGAGCATTGTCAACCTGGTGAACAAATGGATAATTCCTGTCATCAAACATGTTAGTAATAAATGGTAGCAAGCCTGACTCCAAAGCATCGATATATTTCTAGTGATTCATGTTTCCATCAACCACTATCAATTCGCCCACGCCATGGATGCTGATGCAGCCCCACACCATGATACATATGCTGCTCCGGTGCATGTGCATGTGGTTCAAATGCTTTACCAGCAGTTCGCCAGCATCGCACCCGTCTGTCATCAGAGGTCAGACCTAAGCGACACTTATCAGAAAAAAATATGTAGGACCAATTGTCATGGACTGTCCAGTTCCAGATCCTGTTGACCCTAGTTCACTCTACGTTGCCTGTTTTGTAACGATATAAGAGGTTTCAGTCTTGCTACCCTGCTGTACACTCTATGAGCATGTAACCGACGCCTAGGAATTTTCACAGACACATTCTTATGTGTGAAATTGTTCCACTGCGTTGTCAACTGACAAGCAGTGTCGAACTTTGACAACCTGGACATCAAAATCAGTCGTCGGTCTTCACGGCCAGTAGTTTTTTTGGACGACCCATCAGAGGCAATTTGTCTCTTGATCCAGTGTTTCTATACCGAGACCAGACCCTCTGCATGGTTCTGACTGAACAATTCAATTGTATCGATATTCTGACATTGCTTATATTCCGCCTCTTCAGGTTAATAACTTGACGCCTATAACCGTTAGATAATTGCCTGTATCTTGTCATATTGGAGGAAGACAGGAATAAAATTTGCTGTACTTGTACAAGGCCAACAATACAATCCCATGGTAAAGCGGTTTTATACTCATTAGTCACATTATAAGTAGACCAGGTATTATAACTACCCAAGATCTGCCTACTTTTATTACTCTGATTTAGGGGGTAACACTTCTATTGTCCAGTGTGTGTACGTTCACACACACTCACTCTTACATTCGTTATGTTAACCGTGGGGGTTTATCTGAAGCGAGACCAGGTTATATATATATATATATATATTAAAAAAAAAAAAAAAAAAAAAAAAAAACACTTTCATCCCCAAACTGCTGATAGCAGGTCACCAGCCAAATGACCATAGTTAACCTGAGTAGTAATGAAGTCCATAAAACCACCATTTGATAATAGTATAACAACTAGAATGATATCCACGTGTTGTGGCATGAGTTTCGTTAATATGGGGCATATGTTCTTAAAGTGTTAGTTTTTTATCGTGTTTCCAAGTCCTTGGTTTTGGTTTTCCTGGCGTTCATTGTACGTGTGGGCAGGGGACGCGGGGGAAGGGGGGGGGGCAGCCCATTAAAGCTTATGAAACACCTGCGTGTCGTGTATGTGCGTGTATTGTATTACTTTGATAACGTTAATAAGAGAGAGAGCCTATTAGATAGTTCAGGTAGGGTTACACAGATAATGAGTCCCTAGTTCTCACAGTCCTTGGCATTATTAAGATATGGGTTATTAAGTAGCAGCTGATTCTGAGAACAATAGCACGAAGATTACATATACTGAAAAAAACTGTTTACACGAAGTAGGGAGAAATAAAGTGAAAGGCGGCGTGATGGCTTTAACCTACTTATTTTGAGGTATGCTACCTGCAGGCGCTGGAAATTCTCCGAAGTCATTTTTTCTGTCAACACATCGTGTAAAGCTACAAATCTTTCCCAGCGAAAACGTCAAAAGACTGTATTAAATGATGGGTTCTTCTAAAATCTTCAGGAAGGCATGGCACTTAATATGACTCATCATTTGGAACCAAATCATTCAAATTAAAAACAAAATAAAACAGTGATCCCAGGTGCGACAACGGGTCCAGCAATAAAATTTTGAGTAGAAGGTACAAAATGCTCGATTCTATTGCTTTTAGGCATGTTTCCTACACGTCAAATGAGGTAATTACTATTCATTGAACATCCAAACCTAATACACAGCTGCTTTTCACAAACTGAAGTGAACAAAACTTAAAATTGAATGAATTCAAAGTTGTATTCAATTTTTTAAAACGTGCATAGGACAAATATCCACGACCGTCTCCATTTTAATTTAATTTTAAATTTTTAACCATGCCTTTGCATTATGTAAGGAGCCTGAATGTAACGAATGCTCCGGTTAACGTATGTTCTGGGTCATTTAATTTTAATTTTTATATCGCGTTCCACTATATTTTGTATTGATTCAATTAAATTATATATGACGTAATGATGTTTTATAAAGATTTAAACTGTAACTCAAGTGGCATTGCTTAATGGCTAATACTACAATGTAGGTAACGCACGTAGTTCCCCCCCCAAAAAAAAATTCATCTTACCCAAGCAATTAGTGCAATAGAAAACATGCTTTTCTGTTGCTGACTGAAAATATATATTGTGATTCCATGACAGTTTGTCATTTCTGAAACAACATTTGGACCAGGAGTAGAAAATACCTTATTCAATGTTTATTTTACTTTCAGTAGGGTGTATCCCCCTTTTTTAATATTCAGTGACACGCAAATTTAAGCCGCCAAAAACAATAAACTCCTCTATACAGAAGATAATCATAATTTTTACAAGGTTATACTTGAAAGAGATAAATCAAAGAACAAAACCATCGATGATTGAATTTTCAAAGTGAGCAATACGTTTCCACAGCTGGACGTTATGCATTTGTGACAGTAACGTATGTTTTTTTTTTTATTATTCATGGTTCCAGAAGAGTGAAACTCTAATACGAACTTCATCAAGTGGGACCCTAGAATAAACAATCATACTTGCAATCTTTGCACTCAATATTTTGAAGAGCATGCCTGTGACTTTATTTGCACCGCTATATTGGGTTCGGGCGTTTGTGCACCATTGTACATGGGCATGTGAATGGGGGGCCTGGAGGAGTGTTCTGTCTGTCTGTCTGTCTGTCTCTCTCTCTCTCTCTCCTACTTCCTTTCCTCCCTCCCTCCCTCTCCTATATAACAAGTGCACTACAGTCTGTAATACAGCCCTAGATTTTTTCTGTTTCACTATTTCGTCATATTTAAAATTGATTTAAAATTTGGTTGCCAAAGCGATGCGTCGTAGGGCAATTGAATATGTTTAAGAACACCATTGGTGAGTCTATAGAAATCAACACATCTTGATCAGAGTTTATGGCATGATATTCTTGCTGTAGATCATGCTTTATTTTATCACCTGAAATCTTGTAGTTCTGCCTTTGTATTCATTATCTAATATACACCCATTGCTATTGGTACGTGCACAGTGATTTCTTGTATATGCCATGCAGTACGATATGGCTGCACGCTCCATTATTGTATAACCGTCAAGTAAGCACTACCGTGAGCGGTTTGGCTTCATCATATGCGGATTGCACGAACATTTTGTAGAACACGCATGTCGGTATTGTAATTGGATGTGAAATAACAACCTTTTACTTGGAGTCACTGGGTTCATTTTAGCGCACTGCTATCACAGAAAAAAAAAAACGAATTCGATTCCACAGAAAAACTGACGATTTTCTTTGTTTTCCAAATACGTTCTTGACAGCGAAACATTGCATTTTATTGATTGATTTGTTTGAAAGTCAAAGTATTAGATAGTTGTAAGAACGTGACCGTTGGCGATAGTACTAGCAAACATCATGCTTATCATGAGTGATTAGTGCAATCTGTCATTCAATGTGTGTAATTAGTCATTTGTGATTAAACACAGTGTGTGGTGCATACATTCTGATCACGTCAACGTCCGACACACTTGTTGTTCACCAAATATTTGCCAAACGAATCTTTATTTTTCTTTTGAATTTCTGGGTGGTTTTGTTTTGTTTGTTTGGCAAAACGACAGTTTCGAAATTGTTCACCCAATAATTGCCAAACGAAGCTTTATATATTTTACTTTTGATTTTCTGAGTGGTTTTGTTCCGTTTGTTGCTAAAACGACACTTTCGAAATTTTTTCACTCAACAATTGCCAAACAAATATTTATTTCACTTTTGCTTTTCTGAGTGGTTTTTGTTCCGTTGTGGTAAAACGACAGCTTCGAAAATCAGCATGAACGACTTACTTTTACGAGAGGTGTAGAATTTTTGTGATTTTTTGTATGTTCATTGATGATGTTCGCCCCCTAAATGCCAAACCGTATTTTTGTTTTACATCAAATTTGCTGAGTGGTTTATTATGCTAATAAGACAGGCTTCTGTGAACATCAATTTTCGAATAACTTTAACGAAAGTAATCGATTTTGCACCTATTTTGCTTTACTTCTGTTCCAAAGTGCGAAAGGATATTTTTATTTGACTTCAATTTTGCAGTTTGTTGTTAAGGCAGGCTTCTTTGGATAATAGGCACAATCATCTTTACAAACGTTGTTGACTAAAACGTATTCTACGAAAGAAATCATGTTTTATAGTTTTAATTGACTATTTAAATATATGGATAAAAGGTATCGAATTTGAGAAATAAATATGGATAATTTGATATCAGAATAGAATGAATTGAAAGTGTCGAAAGGCCCTTGTTACCAAGAAATTCTCGTTATATCTGGTGCATTTGCACTTTCCTGTCCCCTCGCTTAAAATTGGAAAAGAAAATATCAATTTTATCTCTACCCTTACATGTCTGCTAGTTAACATGAACTCCCGTTCTTGGAAACTCCCCGGAAACTGCTGACATCTGAGGTTTTTAACCATCTTTCATTCTGTCTGAACAACTGTGACACGTTGTCTGAAACGTTCCTGCATGTTGTTCATCATTTTGACCGTCCTTATGACACGTTGTCTCCGCGTTCCTGCATGTTGGAAATCATTATGACACGTTTTCTACAACGTTCTCCGCCTGCGTTCATCATTTGTCGTCCATCGTGAAATTGAAGCTTTCTGATGCGTTGCTGCGCCAGAACAATGAGGGCTGCTTTTTTGATGCGTTGCTGCGCCAGAACAATGAGGGCTGCTCCAACGACTTTTCGGTTAGAGCTACTGACGTGAGCAGATTGAGTCGGTCACTGTTCTATACTGACCCGGTGTAACGAAACTGAGGCTCCGTGTAACAGAAAGTCCGCCCTCCATATATTTATAATGGTTAGAGTTAGATTGACCTAAGTGGGTCAAAATCTAGGGCGAGGCTTACCTGTACAAATGACTGGGAAGCGGACTCTCTGTTATGGGGGACTCTCCGTCACGTTACAATCAGGGGTGGCAATTCTGTCCGTTACCCTATGTGTATCACCCCACCCTTCATACTGGCGGATGCGGGGGTGGGGGGTGGGGGGGTAGGTGTGTGTGTGTGTGTGTGTGTGTGTGTCTGTGTGTGTGTGTGTTTTGGGGGGGATCGGGGAGTTGAAAAGCTACCTTTACCCATCATGCACCTCTCGCCCGCCGGTACCACCCAACTCCTGCCGCCATTTAATGGTTCCACCAAATGATACAAAGTGGTCCACGTTGATTATTTTACATACTGTAGATGATTCCCCGGACTGGCGAGTTGTTTTTTTACCTGATATTTGGTAAAGAACTGCCATTACTGTGTTGGTGAGGACGGTGTGTAGTTCTTCAATGGGATAGAAGACATAATCGACATGTATTCTTAGGGTACATCTACCGCGGGCATCCACACCAGATGTCTTTTACTTTCGACCACATGGGCGTTGTCAGTGCCCGCATCGAGTGAATACATTTCATACAACATATATACGACAATAATAGTGATTTTGACTGAATAATATTCTATCAAATATGTTTAATATTTTTATATATGAATAATAAACATCTAATAACAAAACTCAATAAGACAGTATTTTTTATAAATTCACTTTGTATACAAAATATGACTTTGTATAAAACAATTAAAGCGACTGACATAGCACCATTGTTTTCACCATGCTTTTACGATGGATATCACAAAATGAGCAATATGTATAATAAATTACAGGTGAAACGCAAATACAGAACTAATCGTGCATAATAACAATAGGCATATATGTACTGGATTTTTCTCAAATACGGCAATGATTGAAAAAAACATTTATGTACCTTGTTTTCCTAGTAGCAGTTCCATTTATTGAATTAAAATGTTATTCAATATTTTCTCCGATACGTTTAGAAATGAAAAGTTGATCATTTCACACCCGAAGCCTAAAAGCGAAAGTAGGCCGCCTGTAGCCCGACCTCTTCCAAACAATACACCATCATTGAGCTTGAAATTCCATATAGCCAAGAATTATCATTTGCACTTCTTTTGCGCAAGTGAAAGTCCTTCGCACCAGAATAGGACTATTCCGCCATGTGATCCACGCCCTTTCCTGCTTACTTTGGCTTGAGTTTGCTACAGCCGGGTTAACCAACCCTTCCCGCAGATCACGCTATCATGTTATCCCTATAGAGACTCTATAAGTTCGTGTGGAACACGGAGGTTATTACTGGACGACCTGTCTGTGTTCAGGGCTGACAGTGCCACAGGGGGGTCTGACCGCGTGTTTCCAACTGTCACCAACAGCCACCAGATGTGGCTTAAACACCGGCAGCAGCGTCTCTTAAAGCGCTCGAAGCCAGCGCGGACGTCTCGCACCCTCATGATGTAGATGGCCGGATCACAGACTGAGTTGAGCAGCAAGACGTCATGAAGGTATTCCCCCGCGATGAGTAAGGTAGGCACAGACTCGCTGTCTATTAGCCCCTGCTTGGCTCGTATCAGCATAACGAGCTCAAACATAGTCAGCGGCATCCAGCACACGAAGAAGGTGCCGAAGATGAGCAAGGTGGTTCGTATAGCCTTGCGGTTGTTACGATACGTGTGCTGCAGAGGCCAACAGTGACCTTGAGAATGAAACAGGGTGTCGTCTTCACGTGCAAACGACCTGTGCACCTTCATCTGATGAAATATCCTCCCGTACAGGTACGCCATCACAACGAAACAAACGAACGCTATCGCGAACATTATCTGTTGGGAATGGAAATGGTTAAAAATGGTGTGCTGACAGTAATTATCTGTGGTGTCGTCCTTTACGTGGTAGTCCACCAAGCCAATGAGCAGGTCTGAGTACCCCACCAGGAACGAGAACAGCCAGAATATCCCCAGCATCCACTTGGCGTGCGTGGTGGTGATGGAGGTCCGGTATCTCAGGGGTTTCTTGATGGCCAGAAAGTGGATGATGGCCATCCCAAACAGGTTGAGGAGTGATATAACGTTAGCGGTACAGATGAGGCCGCGGACCACCAGCCAAGAGCACATGGCGTAGACACTGGTCAGTATCGGAGGGTTCACCACGCGGCTCACGATGTGGAGGAGCGTGCTGAGACTGACGAAGATATCAGAGAAGCCAAGACTGACGAAAAACAGGAGTCGCGGGTTAAGGCGCTTCTTCACGTGCGCTATACCTATTAAGCCCGTGGAGTTGAAGATGAAGGAGAGAAAGCACAGAATAAGAGCAATTATTTTGTACGGTTTTTGTGCCAGGAGCTGAAATCTATAGTTGATGTCATAGTAATCAAAATTCATGTAATCCGTTATATTGCCGAATTCTGTGTCGTTCCAAAATCCGACCAGATATATCTCGTCCTCCTCATACGCCATTGAAACGCCAATAGTTGTCTTGTCCGATCGAAGTAAGGTTAAACCGTCCTCTATTCCATCGTGTTGACCTCACTTCATTTTGTTAACTATTGAATACATTGGCTCTTGGCCACTGATGTCAGGCTGTGAGCTACTACTGCTAAATTTGAAATTCGCTCTGAAAGAAAGAACGTTTTACAATCACGCTTTCATTGCTCTAGCTACACAGTTCCATTTTCTAGAGAGACAACGCGGGTCCTCCATAGATATAATCACTTGTTTTTGAGTGTCTGCTTTCTTCTTCCCACAAAATCGAGAAACGAAACACGCAGTCTTAAAATCAGTGGTATGTTTCTATTCTTCTTAATTTTTCTCCAGCGACGAAGGTACACAAGAGTAGTAACCCCATGGAGCGTAGACATGGACTTCGTATTTTAGATATTTTGTCCAGTATGCTAGGAACTGTAATAAATTATTGTTGTTTAATTATGAGGGAGCCGTGGTTAACGCCAGCCTGAAGAGTTCAACTGAGAATTACTTGTTGCAGACTATCAATGATTAATTATGAGGGAGACGTGGTTAACGCCAGCCTGAAGAGTTCAACTGAGAATTACTTGTTGCAGACTATCAAATTTACTGTGGTGCACAAGACTGATTTGATCCTGGTAATTACTGTTAGTTTTTCCTCTGTAGGTGACAGAATATGTGACGCTGTACCATGTCTGTCTTATAAGTTGAGCAAACTCACTGTTTTATTCTTATATTCCGAGCTCGTCATCGCTGTCTGTGAAGAACCGCACTCTACTCCAGGGGCAGTGGCACAGTTGACATTTATGAAATATGAAATAAAACATCCCAGTATATTGTAGTGATGGTCGATATGGTCGTACTTCTGTTTAGAGTAGGCAGGGCACATACAAGAGTAATGTCTGTGTTTTCTATCCCGAGTGGTGCTTACCAATAGACCAATCAGACACTTGCCTGGCTTCTCAGGTTGTCCAGCCGGTAGTTGTCACCCGAGGTCCTTGAGCACACTGAAAATACAGGGACGCAGTCAGAGATATATATACAGAAATGTAACAATAACAGTTCAAAGATAACGTGTTATTAACGTACAGAACACCACATATCAAATCAGTTCCACGAAAAGTACAGTGTAATCATGGGGAAAGTTTATACAACAATGAGATTGGTGTCTTAAGTATGAATAAAATTGGGCTTGCAAGGTGTTCCTTTGACGTGTGGTTGCTTCCATATACTGCAATAACTGCCATTAAATAGACTCTACTAAGAATACCTCCGCCTCCAGAATGTAAGGAACAATGTCCCCGATCTCTGTGGCTGTATCTAATGAGAAAAAAAAAAAAACGCGGTCTCGATATCTACATTCTAAATCATTAATTCAAATTGAAAACATGCATCCCCTCAAACCTGTTGTTTAACAGTGATTTTCTTAGAAGAAATATGACTATAAAACTGAGAAGACTCTGTCAAATGTCACACCAAATTAATGCACAAATAGCATCGTCAGGGGTGTACGTGTGCACCGTGTATAGTCCCTGAGTTGAAGAGATAGCGTGACAAGCACTGACGCTGTACTATCAACATGACACTAATATCATGGCGCATTACACCAAGAATCAATGCGATGGAAACTGCATATACACATCTACTTGCATATCAATCTTTTTTTCTGTCTCGCAAAAGATCTTTTGGTCAATTGACCTCATTCCCTTTCAGAATGAAATGTGGATAATTTTGTAGAGTCAGGAAAACAGAAAAATCAAACTTAATAGGATTGGAAGCTTTCTTTGAAAGAAATATAATCAAGTTTATGGAATAAAAGAAAATTCAACTTGGTTATCGAAGCCATGCAATGCACGTTAAAACTTAAAGTGGAAGTATTTATGTACAAATTCTACATTTATCTCCTCATCACCTAGGTGCACCGTCTCTCATCTTAACATCAGATTTTGTGACACAGGATCCGGTGTCCGCATGGTACTAAAGATTCCCTGTGACACAGGATCCAGTGTCTGGTAGTTATAGCGACCTCTGTGACACAGGATCCGGTGTCTGTTACTAATAAAGCCCCTGTGACACAGGATCCGGTGTCTGTTTCTAATAAAGCCCCTGTGACACAGGATCCGGTGTCTGTTACTAATAAAGCCCCTGTGACACAGGATCCGGTGTCTGTTACTAATAAAGCCCCTGTGACACAGGATCCGGTGTCTGTTTCTAATAAAGCCCCTGTGACACAGGATCCGGTGTCTGTTACTAATAAGCCCATGTGACACAGAATCCGGTGTCTGTTACTAATAAAGCCCATGTGACACAGGATCCGGTGTCTGTTACTAATAAAGCCCATGAGACACAGGATCCGGCCTCTGTTACTAATAAAGCCCCTGTAACACAGGATACGGTGTCTGTTACTAATAAAGCCCCTGTGACACAGGGTCCGGTGTCTGTTACTAATAAAACCCCTGCGACACAGGGTCCGGTGTCTGTTACTAATAAAACCCCTGCGACACAGGATCCGGTGTCGGTTTCTAATAAAGTCTCTGTGACACAGGATCCGTTGTCTGTTACTAATAAAACCTCTGCGACACAGGATCCGGTGTCTGTTTCTAATAAAGCCCCTGTGACACATGATCCGGTGTCTGTTACTAATAAAGCCCCTGTGACACAGGATCCGTTGTATGTTTCTAATAAAGCCCCTGTGAAACAGGATCCGGTGTCTGGTAGCAAAGAGTACCATATGACACAGGATCCAGTGCCCGGAACTGCAGATTCCCCTGTGATGCAGAAACCAGATAAATTTAATTGTACAAAACATGTACAGCCCTTTCTAAATGTCGATCTGGGTATATCTTCCATACACTAATCTTACTGTTAGAGTTGGAATTTCAGTTGATTAAAACCAGGAGATTTTGTACCAAATTCTGTAAGTGCTACATAATTAAGCCTCTTTGTCAAGTGCTAAGAATGCGAGGGACACGCAGGCTGTATCGCGTGCAATAAAAAAAAAACTTATTTACACAAACCGTATCTCCCGTGCTATATCCTCTCAGCGTCATTAAGCAGTTAAGCACCTGTTTCCCGCTAAAACAATCACCTGCTTACTGCGCTCATGAATCAATCGCTGCAGGGAACGCAGCATTATTGAGAGAGATGCACACGTGAAGGGACAGATATCTATGTGGTGTCTGAGTAGTCCCACTGGATTTTATGATGTTCTTGTCAAGATGGCGAGAGCAACGTTATCATGCTGTGGGCGCTGGTTTGTTTGGTTACGAAGTGATAGAGAATAATTAGGTATTATATCATTGAAAAATGACAACGTTAAATCACAGTATTCAGTAATTTTTGCAATCAGAATGTCCAAACTCTGGCATCAATGTTTAAAATAAACGTTAAGGTAATTGTTGAGCTACGGTCTAAGAGAATCACCATTGAAAACATTAACTCCTGTTCCAATTTCGACACAAAACGCAAAACGCTGTAAGAACCCCACAACAGCTCATAAGCCCCAGGGGACATTAAGTAATACAGTAAAACCACATTCTTTGTGACTCGGCAAAGCAAACATTACAGATAAAACCAACAAGAACAGTTTTTGTTTGCTGTGTAGCTGCCAACGTTACCCACTTAATTACTAAAGCAATTTGGTCCTAAAATATAGCAACACAGATATAGGTCCTACACATAAAGTGCGGTCTAAATGAAGGTTTCTAAGATTATTTTTAGATCATGTTTTGTAGATAATTTCGGTAACGTGATAATTCAACTCCTCCATGTATTAGTGTTGTCATTTAACTCGGCTTGAACAATGGCAATATTCCCGGTTTAATCTGGTTGTACCCTACAATAAACAATGCCCATGTTCTCTCTACTGTGGTATGTTCCATGAAGGCTTTTAATGCAGCTGTGAACGCTGTGAAGTGTAACTACGATGTAAACAATGGACCACAAACAGGGGGGGGGGTTATGGCGGATCCAAAGAACTGTCCATTTGACCGGAAAATCTCTTCTCCTACTCAAGCCTTGAACTCGGCTGCGTGCCCTTCCTCAAGTTGGTCAGCTTAAAGTGTAAAGACATACACTTAAGAAAAAAAAACTAACTGAATGTGCGGTTACACAGGTTGATCTTGGGTTTATACAAACGACTAGTAACAGTATATTTCGATTTTTCAACTAATGATTAAAGTAGTAACAAAGCATATAGCATTCCCCATGCGGTCTTGAACCGTTTTTACAATTAAAGCTTATAGCGTTCAAATGCTCGGACTTTACAAAACAGAGACCACGCAGTATCACAGAATATTTAAAATCTGAAAGAGAATGGTCATGTTATAACCAGTTGCCATGGTAACCACCACTATAGGCTTTATACCTGAGAAATAGTGATTATAACATAATTCAAAACGTCTTGCGATCAAGCTATTATCAAGATTATTAATATCGTGACCGTGTATCTCGTTTAGAAATGTTTTGGACAGCAACGCGTGGCCATGGAAAAACGAGCAGCTTATTAAATATGATAAACGCTGGCTGAGAACGTGCAGTAACATCACCACTTTATGCCCTCCCTCCCTCCCTCCCTCTTCTCTTCTCTCTCTCTCTCTCTCAATATCTAATTTTAATGTTTCTGTAATCACAAGGAATTCCATCCCAACGTTTCGAACATATCAATCTTAAACAGGTCTTGCAGATCAATTTCCTGACCTATTTGTACAGACGCCGGCTTGAGCTGTTAGTAGCGGTGGCAGATACCTGTGCTTGTCACGCCACGGAGACAGAGAGGGACAGAGAGGGACACAGTGACCAAGACAGGGACGTATGAGCGTTTGTTCCACGCCTTCTTACCATTGAAAGGAACCAGATTGCAGTAGAATTGCTGTCGCGTTTAGGTGATACCTGCACACTGCGTGGAAATTATGATTTTAAGGGATAATAACTCTTCGTATGAAATCTATATTTCACAATAAAAACATTGTAAACAACCCAAGGAAATATAAAATATTATATTTCACCACCGAAAATGGCATTTCAAGCAAATGTTCTGAAATCTATACTCGTCCCCGACCATGTGACCTACATAGATGTCTATAGTCTGTTATAATCTCTTAAGAAATTATTACAAAAAAGTTAACTTTCTACAAAAAAAAAAAAAAAATAAAATAAAATAAAATAAAAAAGGACTAAATTTGAATGTACAAATGGATTCATTAACCATTGGTAAGAATGGGAAAATTGTTGTTCACCCCAGGAAAATTCATTTTTTGGCCAAAATGAACAGTTGTTGTCCTATTATCCCTTTAAGATTAAGTCCAGAACTGTCACGTGCTCCAAGGTCTAGAGGCCAGACTCATCTCGTCTTTACCACGATCATCACGTTAATTAGATTATGTAGTGATTTCAATAACATACAACAATTTCCGCTCAATTTATATCATCAATCTTACGATTATTATCCGCGATATTTTATATGAGAATATCATTTCAGTTGGGGAATGAATAACTACAGACTATAGCACGGTTTACCTGTACTTTCTCCGGAAGTTTCTTCTTTTCTTTCTTTACGTGCTACTTGGCAGTGTACTTGGTGTCCAGTGAAAGCTGCAGTTCATTCGTACCTTTATTTCAACAAGCGTGTTACAAAACATCATCGTGTAATTGTCTGCTTTAACAGAATACCAACTTTGCAGTCTTCGCGAATCTTGAAAGGTTTACAAGACAGATTATAGGCCATTATTCAATGCTGCAAGATATAAGCTTTAGTTCTTATATGGCGGTTCATGGCAAATGATTTCTGTATTTGCTTCAGAGCCACTATAAGTAGACAGATTTTATAGACCATTATTAAATGGGCTGCAAGATACAAACTTTAGTTCTTATATGGCGGTTTGTGCTCGAAATGATTTCTGTATTTACTCCAGAATCACTATAAGTAGTCAGATTATATAGACGATTATTCAACGGGCTGCAAGATACAAACTTTAGTTCTTATATGTAGTCCATGAGCCAAATTGAAAAAAGGCCTTATTTAAGGATTTGGCTGCACCCCCCGTCAGGCAAAGGTTTTATGATTGATTCTTGTAGTTTAGAACCTGAATTTTTCATTTCTGCTTGTTTCCGGCTTGAAAAAGTGTCCGTTTGTACCGGAAACAGGCCAAATCCAAGATGGCCGCCAGTAAATTCATGTGTCAACTGTAAATACAAAAATTGATTTAAAAGTTACTTAACAACTTAATATCAAAATTTGCACTGATCACAAGTACTTTGGCCTTCTTTGATTTTTCAGGCACTTTACATTTTTCAAGATGGCGACTGAATCCAAGATGGCGGCCATTTTCCTTACTTTTTGTGAAAAAATACAAATACCTAAATTTGAATTTTTTTTTATTAACCAAAAATTAGGAATATGTTACATGTTTTGATGTATTTGAATAAGTTGAAGTCTATATTTTTAATTTTTACCAGATAATTTATCACAAAATTGTACATTTGAACACAGATGGCTCTAATCCAAGATGGCCCCCACATAAAATGGGCTATTTGTTTTGATATGTCAACAAGAGTTTCTCAGTATAAAACATCTCAGACTACTTAATGGAGGATTTATTGCACAGGTCATGGTATGATATGTATGACTGAATAATTTAAATTGTTTTGAGATTTTGTTCAGGGTATAAAAATCCAAAATGGCCGCCAATTTCTGGATTCAAAACATACATTATTTTGATTTGCATGTTAAAAAACATTAAATTGAATAATTAGCAAATTAAAAATATTTATTTTTAGATAAATTTATCTGTATTGCAATCTCATTTTGCTTCTTGGACACTTTATTCTGTAAAAAAAGTGGTTAATTTTTCTTCATTTATCATGATTCCAAGTTTGCCATTGATAAAAATGAACTGCACGCTACCCGTATGGACAATACCATATGTTATGAGCCTTACGTAAAAGGCTATTTCTGAG
This sequence comes from Lingula anatina, assembly GCF_051362555.1. Classification (NCBI taxonomy): domain Eukaryota; kingdom Metazoa; phylum Brachiopoda; class Lingulata; order Lingulida; family Lingulidae; genus Lingula; species Lingula anatina. The sequence goes on from NC_141771.1 coordinate 25,464,965, forward strand.
CTTTATTGTTGAAGTATGGAATGGAATAAATAACTGAATGATTCAAAATGCTTTTAGGCTTGTAGTTTAGGGTTGAAAAGTCCAAAATGGCCGTCAATTTCTGGATTCAAAACAAACGACATTTTGATTTGCATGTTGAAAAGCATCAAATTGAATGATGGGCAAATGATTAAAGACTATATTTTGATAAACTGCAGTGTCCTTTTACCGTTTAGAATCTTATTTTTCCAAAAAGTAATTATCTAAGCTCCAATCATCAAAAAAATCCAAGATGGCCACCAACAAAAATGAATTTTAGGTAAACATGGATGAAAACACACTGTTGAGTCGTAATTTTATACATGCATATATATATATATATATATATATATATATATATATATATATATATATATGCTTGTGCTTAATAAGGTTGAGTGCATCTCAAATGCTTTGCCGTTTTCTTGAACAGAAATTGATGCATAACACACAAGGGACAGCAATTTTTTTCAGCAGCAACTATATAGGTTAGTAAAATGACAATTTTCAATATTGCAGACAAAATGCATGCCCAAAATGCCCTAACAAGAGTGACGTACATCATTTACAACTTAAGGATCAATAGTTTGTTATATGGGGGGGGGGGGGGGGGCTGTAAAATTTAATTTTCATATGATAGCACTTCTATTGTTACATTTCAAATGGACTTGGGTTACTGGTACATTTCTTGTTGAAATTTCCCTGTCAAGCTTGACGAAAGAGCCAGGATCTCAGTCAAAAAAGGGACTTACTAGTAGTAGTGATAAGATTTCTCACATTCTGCTAGGTGTTGATCGTAAAGAAGAATCAGAATTATCCTAATCTCAAGCAACCAAAAGGTAAAATCTTTAATTTATCTGAAAAAAAGGGATGGATAACATGCAGCTGTAGCATTATTCTATATGTATAAATCCGGGAAGCAATCACAATCATAAACTAAGGGTGCTTTCCCAGAGATTTAGATCGATCTAGAGATTAAGATTTAGATCGACCTAACTCCCTGGGGGTTCACGCTAAATTGCAGCCAGCCTAGCGGGCACCATAGTTAATTACCCCCTTACAGCTTTTAGTAGGCGGGACAGACGCTTAAGCCGGCCAAGCTGACAGTAATCTAGTGAGACTCCCCACAGGGATAGATCGATCTAAAAATCTATGGAAATGGGGTGTAAGACCAGCAAAGAAGTTGCAAGAAAATGTCTGGATCTCCAAGAACATCTTTTGTCTCTTTAGAGAACAGTGCTGGATAATAATACATTCAGGGAACTCATGAAGTGGTGCTGCAAAGTGAAGTACATTGATGGTGAATGATGTGTGGCACATGTAAGTGACGATGAAGGAGTTCAAGCACAACATGACAGATGATGTTTATGATACAATGTATATATAGGTGCAGGTAATTCTTGCACTTCACGGATAGGTACTGCTCAATCTGCTCAATATGTTCCATGAATTCTTTTAAAATCCAACATTATTCTGTTGAGAGAAAAAATATTTGGAGATCCAAACATTGGAGAAACACTTAATAAACTAATTAACAAATAGATCACCACCAAAATCTACTTACTTTTAGCCTAAAAAATGACCTATCCTGAACACTTCATTTAAGTCTATCCTGAAATTTTTGAGTTAGGCTGATAACAATCTGAGAAACCATAACAAATGGACAAGCGAAGGTGAAAATGTGACCTTCTCGGAAGAGGTAATAAAGCATGCATACTAAGCTCCCGCATACATGTGTGTATATGGATCAGAGACCTGAACACAGGGCAAGAGGCTCACTCTCTTAAAACAAAGGTGTTTGCACACAACCTTTGGCATCATCAGGCAAGCCAGAGTAACTATTACAGAAGTTTTAAACAGGCATTTCTGTGCTAAAGAAGACTAAGTTGACTTGGACATGTGAACTAGATGAATGTTGCATAGCAAAATCCCAAAACAGCTGTCACCTGTACTATTTGACCAATTGGTTTTGGGTAGCAATCTCAGAGGAAGACCATGGTTGAGACTTAAGGACTGAAACTTGCAAAAGCAGCCTGTTTAATTCCACACAGTGACACTGGCAAAGGAGTAAACATTATCTAGAGCAAAGTAGAATAAATCTAATTGTCTCTCAAAGAAAGACTAAAAGAGGTCAACAACTCGCTACAACAAAATGAACAGACTTTGAAGCAAAATCACCATGAAATACTGACATAAACCCTGTAACACCTCCCTTGCTTGTAGATTCTAACACAGAACTTGCTTATAAAACATGGAAAAGATGAGCCATGAAAGAATCCGACGTTAGAAGACTATGGATACCAAATTGAGACATTCATTGCTGCATAAGACTCTTAACTTGAGTGGTGACCATATTGAATATTGTAGACATTAAACTGGTTTAAAATATAAAAAAAATTAAACTTCTTAATAAAGTCTTAACATTTTAGAATTATGTATTCAAGAAATATTTGACGTAATGATTGTCCCAGCCCCATTATTTGAAAATCATTTGCAGTGACACCCCATCTTGACTTTATTGATGTTTTTGGCCATTACTTACTAGCAAAAGGAGACTGGAATTCAATCAAATTAATTAAATGTATAACTTTTTAGAATTAACATTTGATTTCGATTATTTTTACTTTTTTATTTACATGAATGGCTTATGGTAAGAATTCACAGTTAATAGTAGTATGGTTGCCATCTTGGATATCCTGTCATATTTGAAACATTTGAAATATTTTAAATAGAGAAAGCTTCGAAATCATACCAAAATAGGAAAAAGGAGTCTGCAATATATACAGTTTTATCAAAAACATGTACATTACGCCTTCTGTATTCATTTTCACTGCAGTTTGATTTTTTCTCATTACGTACAGAGAATTTATGGGCAAAAAATCAGAAGGGATCATTTGTTCAATTCTGTAGCCTTCCAGAAATTTGAACTGAATTAAACAATACTGTAGATGAATTATTGCATGAAAAAGACATTCAATTTGAACTCTAGAAAGACATAAAGCTTTCGTTCATAATCAACTCACTATAACCAACTCTTTTTCATTGGTAGCCGTCATTGATTTATGGCAATCAAGTAAAACATGATGAATTTAAGGAAATATGAATGGTCAAAGTAGCAAGAAAGGCCTGGACGTTAAAGATACATTAAAGATATACGTCACAGTGGTTTTAAAATAATGTTTCTTTAATTTCTCTATATATATATATTATTAGTAATGAATCAGATAAGTAAGCATATTAAATATTATTTAATGTACGTAATAGCAGCCATCTTGAATATTAATTGCAATGTAAAAATCTGAGAAAGTTTCTTTGAAATAATTCGAAGAAAAAGTTATTTAGGATAAAAAGTAATTTAAAAATGAGTTCAAAAAAGTACAGAAATACTGGGTACGCAATTTAGTAAGGCTCTCAACGTGGTATTGTCCACACAGGTAGTTGCAGTTCATTTTCAACAATGGCCAACTTGGAATCATGATAAATGAAGCAAAAATAATCACTTTTTGACAGAATGAAGTGTCCAAGAAGCAAAATGAGATTGCAATACAGATAAATTTATCAAAAAATAAATATCTTTAATTTGCTAATTATCCAATTTGATGTTTTTCAACATGCAAATCAAAATAATGTATGTTTTGGATCCAGAAATTGACGGCCATTTTGGACTTTTCAACCCTAAACTACAAGCCTAAAAGCATTTTGAATCATTCAGTTATATATTCCATTCCATAACTTGAACAATAAGGCTCAGAAATAGCCTTTTACGTAAGGCTCATAACATATGGTATTGTCCATACGGGTAGCGTGCAGTTCATTTTTATCAATGGCAAACTTGGAATCATGATAAATGAAGAAAAATTAACCACTTTTTGGCTGAATAAAGTGTCTAAGAAGCAAAATGAAATTTCAATACAGATAAATTTATCAAAAAATAAATGTTTTTAATTTACTTATTATTCAATTAATGTTTTTTAACATGCAAATCAAAATAATGTATGTTTTGAATCCAGAAATTGGCGGCCATTTTGGATTTTTATACCCTGAACAAAATCTCAAAACAATTTAAATTATTCAGTCATACATTTCATACCATGACCTGTGCAATAAATCCTCCATTAAGTAGTCTGAGATGTTTTATACTGAGAAAGGCTTGTTGACATATCAAAACAAAAAGCCCATTTTATGTGGTGGCCATCTTGGATTAGAGCCATCTGTGTTGAAATGTACAATTTTGTGATAAATTAACTGGTAAAAATTAAAAATATAGACTTCAACTTATTCATATACATCAAAACATGTAAAATATTCCTAATTTTTGGTTAATAAAAAAAAATTCAAATTAAGGTATTTGTATTTTTTCACAAAAAGTAAGGAAAATGGCCGCCATCTTGGATTCAGTCGCCATCTTGAAAAATGTAAAGTGCCTGAAAAATCAAAGAAGGCCAAAGTACTTGTGATCAGTGCAAATTTTGATAATATTAAGTTGTTAAGTAACTTTTAAATCAATTTTTGTATTTACAGTTGACACATGAATTTACTGGCGGCCATCTTGGATTTGGCCTGTTTCCGGTACAAACGGACACTTTTTCAAGCCGGAAACAAGCAGAAATGAAAAATTCAGGTTCTAAACTACAAGAATCAATCATAAAACCTTTGCCTGACGGGGGGTGCAGCCAAATTGGATTTTTTGGCCTTTGGCTCATGGACTAATGGCGGTTTTCTATCCGAAGAGAGAGAGAGAGAGAGAGAGAGAGAGAGAGAGAGAGAGAGAGAGGGAGGGAGGGGGGAGAGGGAGGGAGGGAGGGAGGGAGGGAGGGAGGGAGGGAGAGAGGTAGAGAGAGAGAGAGGGGGAGGGAGGGAGGGAGAGAGGGAGGGAGGGAGGGAGGGAGAGAGGGAGGGAGAGAGAGAGAGAGAGAGGGAGAGAGAGAGAGAGAGGGAGGGAGGGAGGGAGAGAGAGAGAGAGAGAGGGAGGAAGGGAGGGAGAGAGGGAGGGAGGGAGGGAGGGAGAGAGGGAGGGAGAGAGAGAGAGAGAGGGAGGGAGAGAGAGAGAGAGAGGGAGGGAGAGAGAGAGAGAGGGAGGGAGGGAGAGAGGGAGGGAGGGAGGGAGAGAGGGAGAGAGAGAGAGGGAGAGAGAGAGAGAGAGGGAGGGAGGGAGGGAGAGAGAGAGAGAGAGAGGGAGGGAGGGAGGGAGAGAGAGAGAGGGAGGGAGGGAGGGAGGGAGAGAGGGAGGGAGGGAGGGAGGGAGGGAGAGAGAGAGGGAGGGAGAGAGGGAGGGAGGGAGGGAGGGAGAGAGAGAGAGAAGGGGGCTTTTCCTCTGATGAACTTGACAACCTTGTACTTCTGCGCTATTTGTTACTTTATAGTTGATGATGGGCATTATTGTGTTTTTTTTTACCTAACATTTCGTTTAGAATACTGGATCCAACATTAGGTTGCTAAATTGACAGATATCTGTGATATGTAAACAGTATAGACATTATATATATAACAAAATGGGTCACTGAAGAAAGAACGGTAAGTTTGGGCTTTTTCTGATCCGCTTTCATAACGTGTAGATAAACACGAAGAGAACATTCCCAGACACTATCGTACTAACTTTGGACCGAACTATTTCCAAGGGGATTCTCGCTTAATTGCAATAAACTTGGGCGGTTTAAATGTCTGTCACGCCTACTGAAGCCGACAGGGGGTTTAGCAGTTTTAGTAGGCGTCCCAGACATCTAAGCCACTTGAGCTGAAAACAATTTAGCGAGAGATCCCGTGGAGATGGACCCATCCTGTTAGATCGATCTAGGTATGGGAACACAGTCTAAGATAATTTTGTCGTATTATAATACATCAGGCTGAATTCGCAGACTGGTGACGCAACAGTAGCGTTTTTAGGGCGAAAACTGAACTATTGCTTTCAAACAGATTTTCCTGCACAGAACGCCGTCTTAACGACTATTTTACCATAGGAATAAGTGGTGTAGGACATTTCTTAAGGGCTTACTTCAGATTTAATCAATCAAATGACGAAGTAATGCCTTTATTAAATGGAACATCGTAATTGCAGGGGGAAGGGGTCTTATCTTCTAAACAAATTAATTGAAGACCAAACAATGGCAATGGATTGCAGGCGAATCCTGACAATTTTCATGGAAATATGTGACTTAGTTACGTCAGAAACCGTTCACTATCTCACACCAATTTGCAAAGCAGCAGATCAAAATTTAGTCATCCATGTGTAGAGAGCGCGAGGTGGTGAATAAATCAACAGAAACAGAGTGTGTGCTCTAAAAGTGTCTTTGTATTTCAATACTATTAAGCTAAGTATTTCACATGAAAGTGAATGTAACGTCTATGACGTACTCGCATTAATACCCATCAAATGACAGCTGGCGCTCCGTGAAACTTGGCACTCAGCACACGCGTTTGCAGCGTTTGATATGCAGTCCATTTAATGACATAAAAAAGAAAATTGAATACCACACTGGACAGTCACCTACAGCTGGCATGACCCCTGACGCTTCCTCGAACTCCCATAGACTTCAGCAGAAAACTGAATTAATTTGCACTCTAATTAAGTTTGTACCATCTCTTTGCGGCTCGAACTATCTGTAGCTAATGGACCCGCCGTGAATAGGAAGGATATTCTGGAGCAATGCTCACAAAATCTGCCATGTAAAGCCTGGTATTATTGTTTGCACTGTACTGAATTCTGAGAGAATTCTCAGTTGACCTTTTCAAGCTTCACGGCACCGTAAAAGGGCGGTATGAATATTGCTGTTTATAGCTAAACTAAATGATAACAGGGATCATATGCATATGAGAACCTTTGTTTACGCTGAACCCAGAACTGAACCAGAGATCAATGCTATAATAACAGTGCAAAAAGGCTGATACCCTTTCAATACATAATGATTTTCTGCCATGACCACCTGGGTAACTTTTTAATGCCATTCCTTTCTGTTTCGCATTTGTTCAAAAAAGTGATCGTTAGAGTAATGTGCTTTTACACAAAAAACTCAATTCTTGTTTGATCTAATCGTATATATATATGTGTGTAGACCGCCGTGTTAATGGGCAAATGCTATCATGGGATGGTTTATTTCAAAAGAAGGAGACGAACATCAACTTATTTGTCATTAAAAAGATGTTTGCACCCTGAACCGGAAGTAAACTAAGATTTACCCAGCTCTATGACTGAAATAGATGTCTTGACAGATGAACAGAAACTCATTTAAAAAAAAAATTATTATTCGTTTAATGCTTCTTTGCAACGCCTGGAAATATAGCGGAACATTTTGATAGAAAAAAATAAGCTCATAAAATTATCGTAGATGATCCATGGATAAACACTGTCTTATCGTCTGGCATCGACCTTTCCTGCTTAACTAATCATTATATAAGTTCAAACATACAGGTCTATTCTGTAACCTTAGGCATATGTAAAAAATCGTGTCCAAACTCCTGTGTAAATATACCATGAATAGCAATGAGTGCACTGGGGGGAATACAGATTAGTTTACTGCTTACTTGATTTGATAATGAATATCTACTAAATCAAGTCCTATTATTGTAGCTGTAAGGTGGAATGGCGGTAATGGTACTTATGAACAGGACGTACTGGAATAGAACTGTGATTTGCCCATCGTTCGTCACGTTGAGTGATGGACTTTTAATATACGAGAACAGTGTCACTAGAGCCCAGTAAGACACGGACGTTGTCTCTTTACAGGGGTGGATCCAGGATTATTTGAAGGGGGGTCAGCGGATGCGAAGCCTCACCCCCCCCCCCCCTTGGCGTGGGGCTCGGGGCGCGCTGAAAGGCCCCGAAAAAATTCGTATTTTAGAGGGCCAACAGTGCCATTTGGTACGGTGTAGAACTATGATTCAGCTAGTTACAGTTCTAATTTCACGACTTCACCATGTCGTTCAGCAGGGGAGAGTCTGACTCTATTTCTGTCTCCGCCATATGTAGATATTACAGAGATTGTATAGAGATAAATAATTATCAGGCCTACGGGGAAAGCTATTGGTTCCCTTAAGTCAATTTCCAAATGTTTTCGTTTTCCAGTAGAATACAATTACCTAATAGAATAGCAAAGAAGTGTACATAGGGATTAGTGATGCAGGCTTTGTAGAAGTGCCCTACATTAGAAATATTGTGTCAGTCTTCTTTAAGGAACATTGTAAGATGTCACATAACAGCCTTTGTTCAGTGCTGGATACAAGACGCCCCACCGTCATTTCACTTAACGTCCTCTCATTGTTTGACAAATGTCAGAGGAAATTGCCGCTCACAATATATCTTCCCTTATTACAAAATGTGATTTGTGACGAGAGAGCAACGCAAATAAATCACTTCTGCAAAGAAAAAGAAATATGATGTAAATGTCAGTAATTTAGGAGGCAGTTTGAAAAGGAACCACATCAAGTTGAAATCAGTTTACCTGAACTAAGGTCTTTTGTAAAATGTTGTTAATATCTCTAGAAGATAGGTGTGCCTTCCATGCCCCTGGGTAGGTTGCTATGGATACCATTCAAGGTTCATGAGGAATGTAAACTTGTGTTAAAATATCCTCTCCGTGTCTGTATGTAGATGTAGCGTGTATGTAGCGGTCTGTTGACGTGGTATCAAATGACTTGTATTGTGGTTCAGGGTTTTGTTCAGTACTGGCAATAACAACACGATGTGACACGGTGTGACAAGATGGCAATAAAGTAGAAACGTGTATCTCATTGTACCAAGACATACAATATCACATGGTAATCCCAAATTGCTTGCTCGTTAGCAAGGTAGTTCAGAAATATTACTGTATAAATGAAGGGTTATCAAAGTTAAAATAAAAAATAAACGGGGGATGCAGTATGTATTGTTTATGTATTATTTTTAAATGGAAATTCATCAATTCCAGATATACGTATGTCACTGGTTGGTCATGTACTGCAATGCTTCGTCTTGTTGTTCTTGAAACTTTGCTTCGTAATGTCTTCGTTTTCTCAAACTTAAATGAACTTGATTTTTCATTTGTACAGGAATATCTCAACGTCAAGTAGAGACAAACGCTTACACTTTCCATTAACAGCTTATAACGTCGATCGTTTACACACAAGTCGATGAGTCTGTGATTTTGTGACGAAAAAACGTTGCAAATATTCACATAAATAATTTGACACGCATACTCCATTCAAGTTGTTGAGATCAAAGCTCTCCGTTTGTCGCAGTTGATCTATGGGAAAAGAATAATGTGTTTTATTCTAACTCCGAATTCTATACCATGACTAGGTAGCTCCATCTATATAAAATTTAAAGGTTCCCCATTACCCTTGTCGTTAACCTGGCAAAGAAATACGAAAACTTATGTGAGGGACCTATAGAAAGGCGACCTGTCTCTCTGTGGGACAGTCACCAGATGATGTCCACTTCCCCATGACACAGGACTACAGACACTACTCCAGCTGTCCGTCTCTCTGTGGGACAGTCACCAGATGATGTTCACTTCCCCATGACACAGGACTACAGACACTACTCCAGTTGTCCGTCTCTCTGTGGGACAGTCACCAGATGATGTCCACTTCCCCATGACACAGGACTACAGACACTACTCCAGTTGTCCGTCTCTCTGTGGGACAGTCACCAGATGATGTCCACTTCCCCATGACACAGGACTACAGACACTACTCCAGCTGTCCGTCTCTCTGTGGGACAGTCACCAGATGATGTTCACTTCCCCATGACACAGGACTACAGACACTACTCCAGTTGTCCGTCTCTCTGTGGGACAGTCACCAGATGATGTCCACTTCCCCATGACACAGGACCACAGACACTACTCCAGCTGTCCGTCTCTCTGTGGGACAGTCACCAGATGATGTCCACTTCCCCATGACACAGGACTACAGACACTACTCCAGCTGTCCGTCTCTCTGTGGGACAGTCACCAGATGATGTCCACTTCCCCATGACACAGGACCACAGACACTACTCCAGCTGTCCGTCTCTCTGTGGGACAGTCACCAGATGATGTCCACTTCCCCATGACACAGGACTACAGACACTACTCCA